>NC_056734.1:440110886-440285886 GCF_019279795.1 Protopterus annectens | reverse complement strand
TTCACCATTTAAGAAAATGAAATGCTATTTGCATGTGCCTCCTAAGCAAAGCTGTTGACAATATGCAGTTTTGGGACCAGATCTGTCATGGAGTGGTGTAGGATGTGAATGCTGTGGGTTGCTATAAATACATAACTGCAATAGGTTTGACTTAGAGCTACTGATATAATACTCAGTACAAAACAGAAGACATGGGATATGGCAGCAGACATGACCCTCACAAGTGTTGTCAACCCATACAAAAGAATCTCACTGAGGTTGAGGAAGTTTTGGTGTCCCTCATCTGCTACAAGCTGAGGCTCCCTCATACCAGGGTGTAGCTTAAATGTGGGAGCTGGGCTGGAACCAAGCCCCCATGTATTAGTTGTGGATGCATCAGGTTAGTAATGCCCACTATTGAACAGTATGGTATAGTATACTTCAGTACATTCATAGAGAAGGATTAAACAAGGCCTACCTGCATATCTGTCTTTCTCTCTACCTCAGGTCTACAACTGCAGCAAACTGCATGACAAAGTGTATACGTCAAAACTGCTTTATGCATGTCTCGGTTGGGGGGGGTGACTGGAGGCTTATGCCTGGAAAGACAATGATGTCATGTGTATTCCTGCTTTCACAGGTTCCATTAGTGGGGGGTCCAGCATTACAGAACAGCACAGGGATGTTATTTGCTCCTGTGGCTGACAATGATAACATGCATGTGCCACAGTCCAGTGACACAATGGCACTGTCTGCAGCACTGCAAAAGGAGGAGACTCCTACATCTGCCATAACAAAGGCCCTTTTAGAAATATAGGCTGAGCACATGGCCTCACCAGAGCATGACTGATAGCTTCTATCTGATAGTTCCTCATGGTCTCCACCTGTGTCAACAGTACACAGCACCTGACATCTGAACTGCTTCTGGGTATGCACACCTACCACAGGAGATATATGCAAGGCGTGAGGCATCACCATGATTCAAGCCCATTTGACTGATATGGCTGTGACACCTACTTTAACCAGTGGATGTGCAGTTTAGTGATACAGACACAAATGGCAGTAACCAACACCATGGTGGAAATGGTTAGTGTGCTCTACAGATTCTTGGACAATCCACAAAAAGTGCACAGCGACATGCAGTCTAGAGACTGGTAGTAGGCAACACTGCTGAGGTCACTAGTGTCAAATGTTGTCTCCATCAGTGCCTCTATGAGACTCATTGCAACCATCCTCTGATTTGTCTAAAAAATATTCTTCCATGCACATGGTTGGCTGGACACAGACAATCACAAGTCAATCTGCTGAGACCATTAGAGATACAGCCTCGCTGTCATCTGTGGGCACACAGCCTGCTATGCCCCACTGTGTTCATAGCCAATGGAACTGCTAAGACCTTAGGACAAAACTTACACTGCCCATATGGGAAGCAAACCACAGCTCTGCACCCAGTAAAGTGCTCTGAGTAGAAACAGCTTTGGGAGAGCTTGACTTTTGCTACTTAGAAACTGTCTTGTTATATTACCCCATAATAGCAGTAGATACAGTGAGTAGGCAGAATGTCAGCCAATTCCTTGTAAGTACACAAAATGCCCCAATATTTATTTATAATATTCATAAACCACCCTGTATTGTTACCAAAGATATTTTCATTTAGCAGGATGCTATTTATATTAAAGCAAGTTGTTGCTTTCCTGATCATTAACCTCAGAATATGCCTTTTTCGTGGCATATTTCTTACAACCCTTGGCTGCCATCTCTGTTAGTGTTTGATGTCCACTTTGTCGTCAATGGTGCCCATAGGGATCAGTCAGAGTGAATGGCCACACTCATGTATTTTTTTCCTTCCCTGCCACAGATGGCATCAAGTCCTGGTATATCAACACAGCATAGTGGATGATGCCATAGGTCCTGTTCTAGTAACTTGACCTTACCATTAATGGGTATGATCCCTGATTTCCCACAGCCTCCAAGGACAAATAGCTACCATGATAACCTCCCATCACCCTACTCTTTTCTCATAATGTTACAGTCACATTTCACTATGTCCCTTCTGATTTATCTCATAATGTTGCAGTCACATTTCACTATGTCCCTTCTGACTGATTTCATGACCCTTCCCTAATGTTAGTCACATTTCACTATGTCCCTTCGGACTGAGCTCATGACTCTACCCTATTCTCATAATGTTACAGTCACATTTCACTATGTCCCTTCTGACTGATCCCACGACCCTACCTTATTCTCATAATGTTAGTCACATTTCACTATGTCCCTTCTGACCGATCTTACGATCATTAAAAAACATGTCATTAGGTATTTTAGATACATAGATGATTTGATTTTTGTATGGGAGGTAATGATCAGGTAAAATTTTTCGTTGAGCAGTTATAATAATCAGTTTGGTCTGAAGTTTAGTAGCTTTCAGTTAGGTGAGAGAGCCAATTTTTTTAGATTTGGAATTGTGGGCTGAACAAACAGGATTCATTGTAGGAAAGTTCACAGAAAGTTCAAGGGGGTCTCACATTACCTACATGGTTCCAGCTGTCAACACCCCCCCACTTGATTTCATCTTTACCATACACTGAGTTTCTGAAGATAAGTAATTTGTGTAATGTAGATATTTTGAAGAAGAAATACAAGATTTAGTTAAAATGTTTACACACAGAGGATATGACAAGATAGAAGTGTTAGAAACTTTAAATAGGGTTAGAACTAAGTGTTATAAAGGTGAATATCTAAGCAGAAGAAGAAACTCAGTAAATACACATAATGAGAGACTTCCATTTAGTGAGTGACAAAAGAAGAGGTAGGGGAGATGCAGGAAATAATAGTGCCAACCACACTGGTAAGATGATTTATGTTGTGACTATTTACAATGTACTAAGTTAACAGATTGTGCAAATATTATGTTACTATTGGCCTATGTCGTTCAAAGATGGTATTTTGGAACAATGTTTAGTAAACAAACTTTTGATTTCTTATAAAAAGGGCTGAAGTATTTCTGATATAATAGTGCACAGCAAATTTCAAATGCCTGAAATATGAATACATAGATTATTTTAAGATATGGCACTTTTAGGTGTGGGAAATGTTCTATTTGTTTTCATGTTGTAAAGAACTTTCCTACTATTAATTCTGCAAATTTTTTCCAAATTGATTTTATACTTGCAATACAGAAGGAACTGTGTATATTTTGAAATGTCCATGTAACAAGCTTTATGTAGGTGAAAGTAAACAAAGGTTTCAAGTGCATCTTCAGGAACATATAAGGGACATTTAAAATGTTAACTGTGATAGTCCTTTAGCAATGCATTTTAAAGAATGTCATGCAAGTTAATTTTAAACTGTTGCAAGCTTGTGTTTTAAAACAAGTGGGATCTATTTTTAGACCCTGTAGCAGTAAAAGAAAAATTGTGTAAAGAATCACTTTTTACTTTGAAATTTGATACCTTGGTTCCCAAGGCTTTAAACACAGAACTTAACTGGAAGTATTTGATTTAATTAATTAATTGACTGACTGAGTGAGTATTCATGGGAGGAGGGAAGCTGCATTCTATTTGTACTCCTTGAAGGCTTAACAGAGGCGCTAGAGTGTGTGAAAAGAGAATAAACTTTTTTGCTTGAAGACTGTGCCTTCCTTTTGTGGTTCCATCACATTTCCCTATATCCCTTCTGACTGATCCCATGACCTTACCCTATTCTCATAATGTTCAGTCACGTTTCTCTATGTCCCTTCTGACTGATCCCATGACCCTAACTTATTTTCATAATGTTACAGTCACGTTTCACTATGTCCCTTCAGACTGAGCTGATGACCCTACCTTATTCTCATAATGTTACAGTCACATTTCACTATGTCCCTTCTGACTGATCTCATGACTCTACCCTATTTCATAGAGTTGCAGTTACTCTGTCCCCCACCCCAACTACCTGTGCAGGTGATGATAACTCTTCCCTGCTTAGCTCCTAACCTTTGTCGCTATAATTTTGTCTAATATACATGCTATGCTGATATATTGCTATGCTACCTGTATATAAGACAAAGTACCATAATTGCACTCTTATTGTATATAATGTCACTACCTGCTAATACTGTAAGAACTGTCTCCTAGAAGCATTGTTGTATAAGATTATTGGTCTTGTCTCCCACTTGACCAATTTATTCTGTTTTAGTCTTTTTACCGTTATGAATGTCTGTTACTATTTTTTTTTTTTATTGTATTATACGATTTTCTTTCTACTAACAAAATAGTTTAATAACAATGGAGCTTTTTTCCCCGGGCTTCCGCTGAAAAAGGGTTTTATGTCCAAATGGACTCTCCCGGTACACAAATGTAAAATAAATAAATATACAGCATGGTCAGTCAATGCACTGCCTTGCATAGCTTGGATGTGATAACACACAAATCAAGTTTCTATTTGTTCACCGGGCAAGTTGTCTAGTCTATTGACTCTTTTCAGCCATCACCCAAGTTCAAAGTGCAGAAAATAGTTAGGATTTTACTACTTAACAATATCATATACAGAATGAGCAAATGGCAAAATTTAGTAATTAATGATAACATTCAGTGCAGATAGTGTAAGATTAAGAAGTTCAGTCAGGTTGCATTGACTGAACAAAGAACAAAAATACAAAGGAAAGATATGAATAATATACAGTGAAGTCATACATAAACATATATTCATATTTGCATATGAAATATAAACATATGCAATGCTACATTATGAAGCTGAGATGGCGTATTAATGACATGTATATTCTTTAAAAGGATGTTCTTTAAGTGCATTTCTGAAAGTTTTATTGGTTTCTCATTTTTTATGTCAGTAGGCAGTTGGTTCAAGGTAGCATGTCCCCGTCTAGAGAAGTCTCTGTCATGTGCAGCACTTTTAAATGGAGGGTGTACCAGACAGAAAGTGTCCTGCATACTTCTCAGCTCATAAGGATTGTCTTGTAAAGGTAGTTTCACTCTTAGAGGGGACACTGACTGCTTTAAACCTTATAAATTGGAGTACTTAGAAGAAAAGTGTCCCTATGAGGCACTGAAAGCCATTCTGCATTTTTTAGCAAATTGCAGTTGTGCATATGGTGACTGCTTACAGAAGGAATCTGCAGATTTTATTCTCAGCAGTCTATATTCTGTGAGTATTGTGGGCTGAGTGCATACCAAGAAAAGGAAGGCCATATTCCAATTTGGGTATTAAAATATTTTTGACAATGGTCCTGCAAGCTGTGGGTGAAAGGAGATGCTTGATCTTGTAACATGGTTTTCGCTGAGCAAGGACTCAGTTAGTTGCAATATCTGTATTTCTGGTAAACAAGACAGTAAAATCATGTATAAGGCCTTGGTGTCACTTTTTAATGACATTAGATATCATGTTCCCATTAAGATCTGTTAAGAAAACAGGAGACAGTGTGAGTAATTCCTTGGCTAAGGTGAAGACCATGACATTAGTTTTTTAGGGTTAATTAGTAGCTTGCTAGAAGTTGAGCAGGTCTATAAATGACAATCTATCCTGCAAGTTGGTGAGAGTGGGTTGTACTGGATTGCAGGATCGTCATTCTGTGTTGTCTGTGTTGTGGCCCATATTTGTAGACTAGACACTACTTTCTAGTCAGTGTTAAAATGTATTGCACCTGTCTCTGTCTCAGCTGTGGTACTACCATTACTACGTCTTTCTCACCTGACTCTCTACCCTGCCATTTTCCTGCTGACATGGAAGGTCTGCCAGGATGGTAGCCTGCTACCCCAATTGTCTGAGCAATAATATTGTACATTACTGCACACACAATAAAAACCCTGCAAATTTCAGGGTTTCATTGCAGTGTCCCTTCTGATATATGTAGGCAATGGAAATATCACTTGAGTAGGCAAGAAACCTGCATACTGTGTTGTATATTTCAGTATGTGCTATGTTATAGGCCATTCCCTGCATGATCTGTGGGTTGTGGCTAGAGGTCATTGTTCTTGGTTCTAGGGTATATCTGGAATTCCTTGCAACAAACAACATATAACATATTAAATATGTCATGCTTCTTACTTGCATGGTATCTTTGTGCTCGACTTGTCCATCTAGTCTATATGTGCACCTGCCAGCTACATGGCTCAGAGGGATGCCCCCTTCCAGGCACCTGTTACAGGTGTGAGAATCATGAGAACTGCCCTGGAGGTGAGCCTATACATTATTAATAATGCTCTGTATATTATAAATAATGCTATGTGTATTACAGAACTCTTGTAATTAAAGGAATAAAACCTATTCCTGTTTATGAATTGCAGTCCCTCTGGAATAGACAGCCCCTTGATGGCAATGTTTGTACGATCTATGGCTACCAGGATTTCAGGAGAAAAGGACTATGTCATAAAATGCCTGCATGGTAGTGGCTCTCCCCTCAGCAGTCCTGGGGAAAATTAATATGGCTGACTACATGTCGCAGCATAATGATGAGGAACTGTCTCAAGAACTGTGGGGAAAAGCCTACAATTTCCCTAATCTGTCCCCAGTAGATCATTGAAAGATCCCTGCAGTTAAAATGGTAAAAGCTACAAATAATTTAAGAATATACAGGAATGCAATCTTCCTCATCTCCCTCAGTCTCCCTCAACTCTGCTTGTGGATGACATATTTGAAAAACATCTCAAAGTTTCATGGTTCGCAGGCCACAATCTGCTGGTTACGCAGGTGGTATAATATCAGGCATTGTCCTTTGGTACAGATGGCTACAGTGTGCAACATTACAGGCAGTGGCTGTGATGACAGCTATCAATGCATTCCTTTGTGATTTTGTGATAGCATCTACTACTGCAAATAGTGCTCCACTCATGAATGCCATATTCACATTGTATTTAAACAAGTATGCACTCTTTTATATTTTTCTGAATTGGTCAGACATTTTGGGTTTCCTCAGTTACATACACAATAAGGCTAATTTGCATGGTTCTCCTCATTTCCATGTCATTAGGTACTCATTAGCTTTTACTGCATTTCATATGATTTTAAGTCTTGAGCGATTAAGCTGTTTTTGTCTCTGAATAGCCAACACTGTACCCGTTGCTGCTACCTATGTTAATGTGCACTTGCAATACACTTGAATTGCTATGCTTGCATCTTTCCATATC
Source organism: Protopterus annectens (assembly GCF_019279795.1). Classification (NCBI taxonomy): domain Eukaryota; kingdom Metazoa; phylum Chordata; order Ceratodontiformes; family Protopteridae; genus Protopterus; species Protopterus annectens. The sequence continues at coordinate 440,278,786 of NC_056734.1, read as the reverse complement.
TTGACAAGCTACTCCCCCTGCATAACACACCCTTGCCTTATTGTAGCCACACCCCTTTGAGGAATCCATGTCAGAAGCACCAGTTTTATATGCCATACATACAGTGACTGCATGGGCAGCCTTAAATAAGATAAACCTTAGTCAAAGTGTTCAGTGGCACTCCCAACACAACTGTCTCCCTGGCACACACCCCAGTGCTCCCCTGTTTTCCCTATATCCTTCCCTCTTTGTACTAGTTAGAGTATATCTGTTTTGTTTTCTCACACTTTGTCTTAGTTGTTAACTTCTCGATACATACCTCAACAAATTCTAAATGGTCAAGACTGTAATATAATAATTCTGCAAAAAAGAATTTAGTTAAGCTGGGGATGGGACTCTGCATGCATTTTAGAGATTTTTTCAATAATCTTTGGTCTGATGATGGCCTGAACAAAAAATCATGTCTAAGGAAAGAAAAATTACATTTTTACTTTCAACTTAGAAACAAGTTATGCCCAAACCTTAATGTACAAGAGTGATGACACAACAGCTACTAATATGTATGTACCTGCCAATATTATTTTTTCACACACACACACACACACTCGCACACACACACACACACACGCACACACACACACACACACACGCACACATGCGCACACACACACACACACACACACACACACACACACACACACACACAATGATTATCTTCAGGCAAACTGGAAGAATATCAGTTTACCTATGGCATGTCTTTGGGGTGTTACAGGTTATCAGAGCAATTAAATAAAACCCACACAGAGAAAGTGAAGATATTCCAATTCCACGCTGATGGAATTTCAGCCAAGAACTCAGACAGGGTGACAAATGTTGTGAAATGGCATCATTACTCAGTGCCACTGTGCCAGTGGAATGTTCCTTTCCCAAACATCATGCGCTGACCACCAAAGATAGCCACTTATTGTGTGTAATACTGATGGTTGACTGAGATGGAATGTGAAAGAAATTATGGCCAATGTGTTGTTCTAATATACACCTATATACACTTCAACACTCCCCAACCCCAACACATATATAGATACAAGCATAACCCACAGCAATGATTATTGTTACACTGACTCTGAATGTAGATAGGAAACCCAAGTGAAACGGTGAACTTTTTAGGAAACAGCCTTCAGAAATCTGTTAGCTGTCAAAATGCTTCAAAATTCCTTTTACTTAATCAATAACTGGATTTCCTGCCAGAGACCCTGATTCCCAGATTTTCAGATTTCCTGACAGAGACCCTGATTCCCAGATTTTCAGATTTCCTGACAGAGACCTTGGTTTCTTGACTGTCAGGAAAAAATCCTGACAGGTGGCAACCTTAAATGCACTATATGTCTATAGATCCTGGTTGCTGCAATAATAATAAGCAAAAAAAACACATTAGAAATGAACTGTGATAATATGTTCCTGAATACCCCTGAAGTAACTACATTGTCAGTATTGTTCTGATAGCTTCATCATTAACCTACTCTGTCATTTTTTGCTATTATTTTATGTGCTAGTGAACAATACAGTAAAAAGTTGCATGTGTTTGTGTGTGGGTGGACGGAGTCTAAAAGCATTTGTGTCTTTATGTGTGATGTAAAAGAAAGCACTACAGATATGGCTGTTATATTTACTTGCACATTTATTTACCAGGTAACAGTTATGCTGAAATAGTTAGTATGCTGATTAGATAAGCTGACACTGTGGATTCACTGTTCCTTATTGTTTATATATTGCATCACTAATTTAAATAGGAAAGCATCAAAACACATCTACTCATAAAAAGATTGATATCCTCTCTCCAGTCTTTTCTGTCTCTTTTTCTTGCATCTCTTGCTAAGGTGTTGGTGTCTTGGGAAAAATATAGATAACCGGAAGTGCAGAATACTTCCTATAGATGTGCTAAGTAATAATGACAGCTTCATGATTAATGTCAAGTTCCCCTGTCACTGTTTTCCATAGGAAATCACTACCAATTCAGTCTCGAAGGACATGCAGAAAATGATCCACTTGTTTAATGGGAAATTATCTTTTCTTGAATTTATTCAACAGTGCAGTTGTTATTATAAATTTGCCAGAGGAGGTGGGGCTTGTGTTCCCCCTCCCACCACTTGCAGGGTTCATAGGACTTGCCCCTTGCAAAAAACAAAAATGCTTAATTTTTTCATTGTGTTAAGTTTCCGGATAGTTAAACATATTGAGCTCATTATTTAAGCTATAAGGATGATGTTTGTTTAATGTAATGTTAGGAAACAGTTGTTGCTAGGATCACTTTTAACTAGAGAAAGATCAGATTAGAAATATGCACCTTAAAGTGCATTTTTCTCTTTATCTGAGCTAATACAGTTTTAGAGTTCAGAGACAAAGCTGCCCACAGAGGAAGGAGGTTGATCCTTTCATTTATTTATTTATTTTAGTTGCCAGTTGCAGAGTATCTTTTTATCATTTTTTTCTGCTTCAGTTTTGTCTTTCTTCTGGAAGGAATGCACAGTTTATTTTCGAGTAGATATCACCTTGTTTTTAGACCTATGTAGATGTGTTTTGAGTTAACATACTGGAAATCATTTCCATGACAAGAAAATCAATATTACTCATGGAGTGACAAAGCATTGAACTTTCTTAGTATTGCATATTAAATAGGAGAATCATATTTACAATAGGCATAGTCTTCTCTGGGTGTAATAACAGTCCTGAACCGCACAAAAACACCAATTCAGGAAAGTGAAGAGACTTCTTTTAGCTTTCCATAATAGTCACACATTCTTCCAGGTTATCTATGGAGATTAAATGGAGGTTTTGTACTGAGGCTGACATTTCATGACACCACATGACAGTTTAATGAAATTCTTTCAGAGAATAAATATAAAATCACAGTAATTACATTCCTTAAAAGGATATATTTTCTTCTTTGCACAAGACGACAACTGATTGATCCTTTTACCTTGGTCTCCTAACACTGGCATATATTTCTGTTGTGTGTGGCGAAGAAAGAAGAGGATAGGATTCTAACTACAAAATGGCATTTCTAAGTAGTCGTCTAATACAAAGCCTTTGATTCTTAGCACTATTTTTACTATTTTAAAATGAACACCAAGTGCATCAGCGAATCATATTTTACCTAGTATAAAAGTAACAAAGTAAAGCAATGATACATGTCAGTTTCCGGACCTGAATTCCACCCATGGGGCACAAGACCTCAAACAGTAAGAGACTTTTTTTTTACTGCTGTGTCTAAAATCCACAATATTTTATAAGTAAATAAATTGTGACAAAAACAGTGAACAGGGTGAGGGTTTGGCTGAGAACTTCAAAACAGGCTCAGTTTATGGTGGTGCATCAGAGTGGTTATTCTTGGTGAGAAAGGTTTTAGGTTTTAGGATTGCATATTTTGTACTACATTACCTACAGTTACTAGTTTAGTAATTAAGCTATGTGATTTATTTAGCATTTGTTGTTTGTTTGTTAACAAGGGCAGAACACATACCCACTTGGACCATTTTCAGACTCATCCTGGAAGACTGTCTAGTTAAGTGACTTGCTCAGGGTCACAGAGTTATGCAAATCGAGGCTGGGGAAATCAAACTCTGCATCACAGGAAGCAGATTGTTAACAGCTCATAGCATTACTCCTTTGGGCCAACTGCAAGACAAAATGCACTGAAACATCTATGACCAGGAATCTATGAGAACCCCAAATCCTAACCACTAGACCAAGGAAAAATTGCACTGAAATTTCCATTACCAGGAATCGAACCTAGTCCATGGTGGTAAAAGCTCCAAATCCTATCAATAAGTAAGACTGATAATCTTGTTCATGCAGTTATGTACAACTGTGTTTTATTTAAATATACATGTATTTCTAGCAGAAAACCATGCTTTTGTTAAAAAGAAAAAAATGAAATGATAACATGTGAGTACATGCAAACAATGGGGTATATTCAGAAACATTGTTTCAAGCAGGACTGCTCAGTGCATTACGCCGGTGCTATGCATATTCAAACACCACTGTAGCTCTGTAGCAGTATAAAGGCTCCAGCAACTGGCACTGCAGTAGTCTTGCTGGACATTGCTACATGCAAATGCAGCAACCCAGGGATGCAGCTAATGTAAATTCACAATATACTTTTCCCCAACATTGTACACCATGTCCAGAACAGCACGGTAAAGTCAGTCAAAGACAATTTCTTCTATGCGTTTTCTGGAGTTAAGCAATGGTGTACAGCTAATTACATCTATGGCAGGATTGGGGCTGTTAATTCCTCACACGGAAGTACTGCTTGGCTGCATGTGTGCATATAGATGTATATATATATATATATATATATATATATATATATATATATATATATATATATATATATATATATATATATATGTGTGTGTGTGTGTGTGTATGTGCCTATATCTTTGTGAGGGGTATGACTGAGGCTGTCTTGCTGTCTGTCTGTTTGCTGTCTGTTTGATTTATGGATAGGACCTGCTAATGAACTTTATTTTGCAGTCTTGGGTTTGCCTCATTCATTAACAGTCTTCAACTTTCAGAAAAGTAAAAGTTCTTTATGTTGATAGATGTACTTCTTTTAAAGCTTCAGGAAGCATGAAGATACAGTCCCAAAATGGGAAATGCAAAGATCTTCTTCCCCACACATAAAATACTTATGTCACACAGTTTTCCATTAGCAGTCTTATGATATTGTGATTATTAATTTGTGCAGTTACAACAGAATGTCTGCTGTTTATTTGCAGAAGTCAGATTTATTCCTCCCTCCTTCCATCCGACACCACCCTCTCTTGTATTAGTTCTGCTTCATCTCTCTGCTCTCACCTGCTGTTTACCTCCTATACTTACTACTAAAATTATTCAACATTAGTTTTTTTCTTAAAAGAGAACTCCACCCAAATATCAAGTTTTTTGTTCAAAAAAGAATTTCCTTCTCTTTAATTCAACACCAAAAGTGCCCCATAAAAAGCATCATGTAATAATTATTCATTTCATTTTGTGCTTGAACTTGTCTATTTCACAAACCAGAAGTTCTCTGACAGTTGTCAAAAATCCATCTCTGCAGCCCAGTGTATGTACAAATGCCCACATATGACAACAGTGACTGGTTTCTGCCATGACACTGCAACATAAAGACAGCATGCATTAAGGACACTAATAACCTGCCTCCTTCAAATCATTCCGTACCATTTCAAACACAAAGCACATACTTGCGACTTATTAACTTTTACTTATCTTGGCTCCTGTACTTATTTGCTAAAACTGTTAGAATAACCATAAATATCATTAGCATGCAAATGTCTCTATGCACACCTTGTTCATAGCCACGTACACAATGACCATCATCCTACCTCACTGATAGCATTATATGAAGGTAAAGCCAGCTGTCCTTCTGGCAGTGCCAAACAGAGTATCATTGTTAACAATGCCCCTTGGACGACTGAGCAATGAGCTTACAATGTACAGTCCTCATAGGTTCACATATCACCAACCCAGAATCAGCAATACCAGCACTGCAACACACACACACACACACACACACACACACACACACACACACACACACACACATACACACACACACAAACGCACACACGCATACACACACAGTTAATTCACTTACGAACTGAATTATGGGAAACAGTGCTCATAGAACTGCATTCCTTGGTGATTTATGATGTCTGTTGTGTTCAGTTGCTAACACTCACACCATGACTTGTTTTGTACAATTGTTGCTACATACCCACAGCACATGGACAAAGTTATGTCCAGTGTTCAATGAGTAAGGACCTTAACACTACAAAATTTGGCATCTGGCCTGCAATGCAGCCATGCATGCTGCGCAGAGCAGGGGATGCTGTCCAGTGGAGTAAGGAAATGATCACTGTCCTCCAAAATTATAAGGAAAACAATAAAATGCACCACCTGTACACTTTACTCACACATTCACCTTTAGCAGCAGTACCACAATCTTTGAGGCAGACAGTGCAGGAATTATGGACGATTCATACATGCCAGACAATGACACGAAGTGTAAAATGCTATGAAATGAACATGCACACAGATGCATACCCGCTGAAGTGGCAACCACAGGCCTTTCCTAGATATTCTTTTACAGAGGCATAACAAAGACAACCAGAAATGTACTAAGATAATTTACTAATAACTGTGTAGTGTTTCAATAAAATGCCTATAATAATGATTCTCTCATGTGAGGACAAAATATGATGATTGGTTCAGGATCTGTGACTCACTTCCTAGAATGCTATTTTCTTTTGGGTGGAGCAGGATACTATGAATTGAGGATGGTGTACCCATGATACTCTGCAAAGCATTCCACACAATAGTGCACCTTGCATTCTTTGCATTGGTACTGTGGTCCTGTTTGCATACAAATTGCAGAACAGTGCTGGTATTATCCATTCTTGACTTGCATGGGTTGTTGTGCCCCAGGATCAAATTTGTTAGCTGGCTTGGGTTTTTGAGTAGTGCCATGAAATTATCTGATGAATGTAGAGCAGCTCTCTTAACAATTTTCATAACCATTTATAAGCTGGTTCATAAGTGCTTTCCTGGACATCAGTTGCCTTACACATGTAACTTGTCCACTGAGGGACACCACTGCATGGTTTGGTTTACACTGTCACAAAATGAAAGGAATGCATTAATGACTGCCACATCCCACAGGAACCAGAACATGCATGTCCACCATTTTTTGACGTTCTGTACTGATGGATACTGTTCTAACAGAAAGTCTGTTGTGTCTACCCCATTCATGTTTGTATTGTACATCTGTGCAGATGCAGGACATATATTGCTGACAATACTGCCATATTGACAAAGATGTACAACAGCTGTTTCTATTGTGGTAGGATCTACATTAGTGGACAATGCAAACACAGGCTTTTTATCCTTCCAACCACTGGTAACTAAGGGGCCATACTGCAGCTGCCTGTACTCACCAGCCTTAAATCTTTTCATTGTGTACTTATTAAGGTCAGATTGCTATCCACTGCTGTTTGTTCAGGCTGTGCCACAGCAGTATAACGCTTCTCAAGAAGGTGATGTGCAAGACTGACAGATGAAAATTAATTTTTAGAGTAAGCATAATGGTGTCTAACCTGAAAGTCTGTCAGGTCCATGACATTGTGTAATTGATGTGAAGTGTTCAACACTTGGTCTAGTATTGGACAAACATGGTGCAGTTTGTCATGCCAACTCTGTCCACTGTCTGCATTTTTGAAGCTATCATTGCGGTAGACGTACAGCATGGTTTTCAGTAACATATCATGATGCACCATCAATGATATGCCACTACTGAGGTATAGATTAGTATCCCAGTACAACCGTAACTCAGGCACGCATACAATTAATATAGCCATACACATCGCCATATATGCTCTGAGGATCTGTCTTATAGACTGCCTGTAACTGTATACGATACCAGTTTGTTCTGAGTGGTGGGCTCATCCAAATCAGGTGGAAAAAAAAAAAGATTCAGAAAATCATTCTCCTTACTTCCAGAGGTATCACTATCATTGTACCAGCTAATTCCACAAACTCTGCCAGTGGACCTCCATGCAAACTGGCAGTATATGGATGGATATCTTGTTGAGTTTGCCTCATATGTAGAGAGTTTACTTGACCCTTTGGATTTACCATGCATATGTTCAGAGGGAGTATCACCAGAGGGTGCCAAGTTAGGACTAGGTAGATGCAGGGGTTCCACTACAGTGGCAGTTTCATTGCCTGAGATGAAAGATGTCTGCCAATCTTGGCCATCCATGGCTGGGAGTACAGACTCCTTCTGAACCACTGGTGCCAGTGACAAGTTGTTTTCATCATCACTTTTGATACTGCTAGGATGCACATAAGATGGTGTGACAGAGTCCTCAGAGGATGAAAAACTTGCTGGGGGGAATTTAATAAAGCCTAGACTGACTTTTTTCCATGTAGGCATCGTGGCACACTGCTTACATGAAAGTAAGCAGGTTTGTGATCCAGTAAACAGAGCTGGGCAGCATGCATGCACGTGCCAACATGAAAGTATCTGTAGCATACAAATCATCTCATAAGCAGGTGAATTGAATGTAAATCAGGGAGATAGAATGATCCAGCAAGTGGATAGGCAGTCCTGTAGACCCCATGTTGGTGTCCATAGTGTACAGGAATTTAAATAGACAATAGAGGCTGCAAAAGTGTAGTTCAATGGACAGAAATAGGATAACAGACACAGATATGTGCAAAATTATCCACTGTGTGCCCAAAACTGTATGGGAAATACTTTAAAATAATGTTATTTATTTTAATGATCTGTGTATGTTTGTGCAGCTTGCCTGTGTGCAAGCATGCTGTCATGAAAAAAAAAAATAAAAAAGATTGTAAAAAACAAATTTAGTAGTATGTGACAGTAATGTATTACAGGACCCTAAGTGGAGTACCTACAATGGTGGAATGGTGCTGTTGCAAAGGTTGTATGCACGGATCCCTTTGCAAATGAGGTGGAATTACTGAATAGCAAAAATGGGTATCCGTATCCGCAGATCTCATCTGTGTAGGCCCAGAACCATGTTGGTGTCCTGAGAATAGGTAGCTGACATTGAGAGGGGTGTGTCTGAGGACTTGTAAGCTCACTGGAGCTCAGCTGCTGGGCCTGTTTGTATGGTGTGCCACTGTGCTCAGCAGGGGTGTGTGTACACTAGCTTCTGAGCTTTGTTTACCTTCAGGGTACATGATTCAGTGTTTTTGTGGCGTGTGCTGCCATGCTGAGCATGCCCTTTCAGGGGTGTGTGTGCAGTGACAGCTAAGCATTGTTTATCTTCGCTGCGCATGTTTGCATGGGGTGCTGCAGTGCTGAGTGAGGAAGGCTGTTCAAAAAAAATTGGCAGAGAAGGACAATGGTATGTTAATTACTGATGACCCATGTTTCATTTCAGCTAGGGCCATTAAATCTTCTTAATCATGTTCTTGGCAGGTGGAATGCATCATAGGTAGTCAATCACACAGTCAGCACCTACAGCAGAGCACTATAATGGATGCATACAGCCTACAATATGATTTCACCCCCATACTCTGCACCAGTGGAGTACAGACTTGTGAGTTTTAACTGAAGGAATGCTAGGGGCTGATGCTGGTTTGCTACATCTCTATGTGCTAGATGCTGAGGTCAATGCTGCTGCTGCTGTGGCTGACATTAGGCCTAGACTGAGAAGGAGAAGTGTTCAGGCCAGGTATCCTTCCAGGAGCTACATGAGCTGGAGATTGCAGAGTGCTACAGGGTGGACAGGGACATATTACAAGAACTCATTGAGCTCTGCCACCCTCAACTCAGACCCAGATCCAACAGAGGGGAACCCATCCCAGTGGAAACAAAGGTATGTGTAGCTCTTAGGGTATTAGCTACAGGTACATTCCAAAGACCAACTGGGGATATGATGGGGGTCTTGCAGGCATCAGCATCCAGGGTACTCAACCAGTCTCTGGATGCCATGCTACCACATGCCAGTGAGCACATTTATTTTCCCCACATCCCTGAGGACATGGCCAGCAGTATGCAACACTTCTACCATGTGGCACACTACCCTGAAGTACTGTGTGCCATAGATTGCACACACGTACACATCAAGGCACCACCCACTGAGGAGGGTAGAATCTATGTCAACTGCAATGGGTATCACTCCATCAACTGCCAAATTGTGTGCAATGCCTAGGGCATTATCCTGAATGTGTGTGCTGGCAGCACTGGCAGTTATCATGACTCCCATATCTGGCATGCATCACAGATCTACCAGATGTTTGCTAGGGGGTCATCCCACACGGCCATTTACTGTGGATGCTGGCTATGCACTGGAACTATGGATAATGACACCTATCAGAAATGTGCACACACCCATGAAAGAATGCCATGAGGCACACACACAAACTAGGAACATCATAGAGCATGTGTTTGGGCTGCTGAAGTCACAGAACCAGTGCCTTGATATAGTTGGTGGAGCCCTGCAGTACTTTCCAGCCACATGTGCACAGATGTTCACAGTATGTGCCATGCTACACAATATGATCCTGTGGAAACAGCTGCAGCATGATCAGCAAAGGGAAGGGATACACAGCCACCCACCAGTGCCTAGGTCCCTGCAGCTATACCTACAGGGGGACTCGCAGGAGGAAACCCCTGAGGATGTCCCTGTAGGCAGACATAGATGTGCCCAGTATGCCCTGGCCTTGGCCAAGAGACAACACATAGCACATGCACTGACAACCTAGGACCCTAGGGACTGACACCTTACTATGACTCACATAAATATAGTAAAAATTATGCCAGGCAACCCACAAGACTTGCACCAAACCAGGTATTGAGTGTGTACTGCATGCATCAGTCAAAGTCAGCCTTGAACTACAGTTCTCTCAACTGCTTTATTACCAATGTAACTCACTCACCTACACACCACTTGTAAGGAGTACTATATTATACTATCATATGTATGGCCTTGCAGCATGTATGCAAGGGAATATAGTGGGCTATTTGGAGAGAGGTAACATCCACATGGGACTACAGATACCCAGTTCAATAGTATGTGTTCCATAATATTCATTAAGCCTCATGGTTGGAATATTCACTGCAGCAGTCAAGGGAGATGTTAAACAGTGGGGTCATATGATATTTGCACTGCTGTCTATGCCAGCAGTTCATGTGCTGTTCTTCCCCCACCCCCAACACACCAGTGTTCCCATACAACTGCTGTAACAGTAAGTCTGTAATGATATATCAGCAGACCAGCCAATTACAGGGCTGTGACATAGAACCTGGCCACACATCGTATGTGTCACATAACGCAGGGGTGACAAATGTATTTCTGTATGCTGTTAATTGTGTGAGGAATGACATCTCTTTGTCTGGCAGATGGTGTGGTTCACTGGGCTAAGGACTTTACAATGGGTGATGGTGTTGATGGCTTGAATCTGGCAGCATCCACATCTTTTGCAGATGAGGTACTCGTATGGTGGTATTCCCACAGACTGTCATACCTCTCAATCTGTTACTGCAAAACAGCTGGATAAAGTCAGAGAGAATGGTGGGACAAAAGGACAAAACTACAGACAGACATTACACATGTTCTGATGAACCTAGAAGGTGACTAGTATAACAGCAGGTTACAACAGAACAGAATAGCTGTAAAGGGCATTACTTAAATGTGTCAGTAGTTAGTACAATTCAGTGACTGCATTATACAATATTATACCTGAACACCACAAATGTATGAGGAACAGACCAGACATATGGGGCTAAATGCCAGACATTCTACAAAAACATGTACAGTGAGAGGTATGCAAACTGTAACCCTGTGTGTGGTGTTACATTATGTACCCCAGTCACATATTAATTTAAGCACACAGCCAGGGAATGCATTGGACAATTTCATAGAAGTGCTGTACTGCAGAAACAAGTGCAGCAGCCATTGTCTGCAGCACACAAAATCCTGGACCAGAGTACAGGTATCTGTGGCCTGGAGTCACATTGTAAGTACTGACAGTCCCACTGATCATGCTCCTACACTTATCTAAGCTGAGCGCAAGTGTGTTGCCTCTTCCTCACAAAGATCTGCCATGTGGAAATAAGTCTGTACATATAGGCAGATACATATACATATCTGTCTGTCCCTATCCCCCTCAAACATGATTACTGTATCTATCAGTATGTATCACATATCCATATGATACTGATATATTGCTATATAAATTGCAATGATGTATACACTCTCCACATACAGTATAGCTACATAACACATTTACATAATGTACACACACAGCAACATTTAGAGACATTCCTGTTATACACACACACACACACACACATATATATATAAATATATATATATATATATATATATATATATATATATATATATATATATATATGTAAGAATGGCCCCACATACCCTTGGACTGCTGAGGTCATCTGCATGTACACATCACAACAGCTGTCCAAAGGAAGCAGACCAAGGCTGCAACAGTACATAATCCACTCACCCACAGACCCCTGTGCCTGTCGAATGTCACCATGTATACAGTCACATGTGAGAAGGTGTTGTAATTTACAATGGTTTCAACGCATGCATTGGACAGGCCATATTGTCCCTGACCACATGTTTGCCTGTCTAACTGCAACCAGCCACATATGGCCATACTGGTAACTGTATACACATAGCAGGGATATTAACAGGTATCCCACTCCTGGGACACTAGATACATTAACAGTACTAAGCAATATCACTCTACAGGCCACACATGATGTCCAGCACAACACAAGGCTACTTTGCATACTCCATAAGTACTGTGCCTGCAATCATAAAGACATAACCTTTGGTGCATGCGATAAATACTGCAAGCCATAGTGTGTAATAATAGATAGGTAGGGGTTCTAATCTCACATCAGCCATCTCTGTGAGTGTAAATATATCCCCTTGCAGCACTATGGATGCCCATGTGGGCTATCTCTGTGTAATGGTTATGTATTTTATGGCCCTGTGACTGGCTGCTGGCCTCTATGTTGTCCTCCTCTACAGGGCCTGCTGATGTCATCCACCTTAAGACCACTGGCAGTCAGTCTAAAATCCCCTTACAGCACTATGGACATGCCCATATGGGTTATCTATATGCAATGGTTATGCATTTTATGGTCCCGTGTCTTGCTGCTGTCCCTAAATTGCCTACCTCTACATAATCATAATTGATGTCTGCTACCTGTCTGACCTGGACACAAGATATTTGTAGATGTTTCAACTCCATCACCACACCTTTTATATTTGTACAGTCACAAAATTGTGGTGACATGTAGCAAGGGTAGCAGACCTCATCACAAAGTATGAATGCATGATTATGCTGACTGCAACCATTGTCCCTGATATACTGTTCTACACATATGCACCTAGGGAGCCATGCATTATACTGCCATTCCTTTCTGACATCATATTTCTGCTGTGCTGTCATGCTATCTTGTGGTTCTGTATTGCTGCTATGTGTCCATGGTTTATCCCCTCAGACTCCTGGAACAGAAACATACACAAGTCGGTGACACACCGGTCATTCAGTAACACTGCTGCCAGTCCAACATCATGCAAGAAAGATACACAAAATGTGATGTGTAGACATGAAAGGTGCCAGCATACAGTATCTGTTGTGACCCACAAGTGGCATGGCTAAACAATACTGCACTACACAAGTACATGTCAAGTAATGTAGACACCCTGTGCATCAGACACATAGTAACATTTTCTTACATCGATAGCATGGATGGCAGGGATGTGGCACAGGTATCATCCCATGCACAGGGTGTGTTGTGGGGGTGCCAGAGTCCTAGGCTGTGCCAAACAGTTGACAGCATGTGTGTGAGTCAGGAAGGGGTATGGGTTAGATGGACCATGGAGAGGTGCTGTGTGTGTCTATTGGTGACCTGCATGTGACAGTGGTATTTGAGTGTGTGCGTGTATGCAGTCAAGCCCATGGCTAGCCCTACACGTGTGTAAGTTGGACAGCTGTGGACTGTACCTGGTAGAGTGGACAGTTTACCATCTCTGGCCATGAACACGAGAACTGTCTTTGTCAGGAGTAGCATTGGCACCACCATACCCAAGGTCAGATGCGGTGCTAGTACCTGATGGGGACTGCTGTCTGTTGGGGTTGTCCCCCCATGGGACCATCCAGGACCACATGCCCACAGCCTGCCATATTGTGGTGTGGACAGCACACTTCCCTCTGTAGCGTTAGAGGTACTGCCACTATGGGAGCGTGACTGTGCATGGCCACGTGGGCACTCAGCAGATGGTGTTGCTGACCTACGTCCACGTGTCCAATGCCCAACTCCAACCAGATTTCCCAGCACAATGTGCAGTCCAAGACAGACACTGTCTTAGCCCATCATCTGTCCACTGCATCAGTGAACCAATCCAGGGTGTCCCCAATGTGGTGGAGGCAGTCACAGTTGTCAGATTGGGCTGTATCCATAACGCTAAACATCTGTCTGGTGTTGAGTTCAGAATGTGAATGTGCATCCATGATGGCCTTAAACATGTGCCAAGTCATCCATGATGTAACACCTACAACAGGTAGCGGATAGACAGCAGTCCTCCTAGGAGAACCCCTGAGAATCCACCCATGTGGGACCTCATCAGCTCTCTGGCTATGGCCAGTGTCTACACTCACTGATGCCATAGTTGCCACACTGTCCTGTTCAATGTTGCCACCCACTGTACAGTATCTGTGGCCTCCGCGGACTGGGTGTGTGAGGACATACTGACTGTGTGCAGTGACAATGGGGGCAGAAGAGGGATGTGAACCTCTAGGACAGATTCAGCCCCCAACAACCCCACCTGTGCCTCACTATGGCCATCATCATCGGAGTCCGATGAGACACTGACATCACATTGTGAGGGGGACAGACTCTGAGAAAGGGTTATGTCTTCTGCAGTACATGGTTCCTGAAAGACAACAGAAGGGGAACACATTACAGGACTAGATATGTAGACATCCACTATGTACAGATCTAGCACACCCATAATGGCCTGCACTATCCAGTGCTCCCTCACATGTCATACCCCACAGTCTGGCAACACACTACCTGTGTGGATACCACCAAGATAGCAAAAATACTTGGGTATGTCCCTGTGTGCTGTGACAGATTCTGCTGTATGTTCCTATACCCAGCACTGCAGTCTACTGTGGTGTGTCCCCTATGGGCAAACACCCACTAATATGTCATGCGGCCACTGCTAGGCAAATAGCAGTGTGCTATTACAACCATTATATGGAGACAGTCCAGCAACACCAGTGTGCCACAATGACAGAAATCAATGCTAACCTACAGTAGTATATACCTGTAGGCATCATACATCTCAGCTATACAGATGTTTGCAGAATGTCAAGATGTTTGCCTCATAGTTTTGGTCACTTCCACACAGCATTGTGGATTTCTGACAAAAGGCTGGCCAATCATTGATGGTTGATGCCAGAAAACAAAGGTAGACATCTGAGTTTAAAACATCATACCCTTCAGAACACAGTTATGCTACTGTGATATCTGTTATTCTATTCACTTTCTTACTTTATACGAGCAATAGTTACATCATCCCTAATTTTTGGCATTTATCCCTCCATTAATTATGGCTTTGTTCAGGTATCTTGCTGTAACAGGTTGACACTGTTAGCCATATCTCTCAGCCAGACAGGGAACAATGTAAATAGGATCATGGATGTAGCCAGAGTAACTCAGGGACAATCAGGAACACATTTAAAATGTTAGAACTATTTATGTGAGATGATGACAGAATGAGAGATGGTGAATTAGTGTACATCATCTGACATTACAGGGTATGCACCCTTACTTATTGTCACTATGTACTACTTGTAATTCATTAGCTTCCCTACATAAGCCAACCATTGTAGGAGGGAATAAGGGGGACAGAGCTAAGATGTGAGAAGAAATCAGGGATGTTTGAGAGGCATGCCTGTAGGTGTAGAACAGTTGAGTATCGATGACATATCATTATCATAGATTTAAGACAGGCTTACTGCTGTGATTCATATTCCCCATACCTCCATCCTCCCATCTGCATCCTGTTATATGGAGAAATCAATTACATACCTGGTTGAATGCAGTACTCCTTCGTTGAACTTTGCTGCTGGTAATCTTTTGAAAATACGCAGGTAGATAAGTTGCATACAGACATGTTCCCCATAACCAGCTGCTTGCCTTTTTAAGGTACTGCTCATTAGCAGGTAATTGCCTCTGCACCAATCTATGCCTCTGATATGGTAATTGCAGCCAAAACAGCTGAATTGCACTATCACTAGCCAATGACATGCCACCGCAGTGCAATATACAAGGCCTTCATGTAGACCTGGGCCTCTTTCTTAGCTGTTAAGATGGGCATTATTGAGGTGTGGAGACTACAACATCACAGAAGGTAGGTACGGGATTGTCAACTGTAGAGATTTATGCAGTATGTCCATAGTTTAACCTCATATGTATGGTCAGTGTCCCATGACATTTTGGTCATATGGCAATTCACTGGAAAACATTGTGGTTGAGGTCAGTAATTCAAGACACACATTTGAGTGTCAGACTTCGTACCCCTCTGAATATGCATGCTAATGCAATAGATTTTATTGTATCTACTTACTATCAATGTGGGAGCAAACTGTAAAACATGCCCCAATCTCTGGACCTTTGTCCCCCTCATTAAGTATGGTTGTGTCCGGATTCCTTGTGTTAGGGGGTTGGGAGGTTTGGTAGGTCTGTAGTAGCTACCTTTACATGCAGGTGTGTGTGCTACAGGCTGCAGTTGCTGCTGCAGCCTAGAGCACATAGGAGGGAGTGTGAACACTTTGGAGGGCAACAAGCTGTACATGTAACTGTGGCAGCTCTTTCAGACCTATCATTATGGCAGAGCCAGGGTACCCTTTACAGTAAAATCAAGGCATGTGATTAAGGTACACCTCTTATGCAACAGTGTCAATAACACAGTAGTAGGTGACATATAGTTATGCTATATGGATATGCGCAGTGTGTCCTCACCTGCAGGCCTTTGACTTGCAAAACTGGATTGCAGTTCATTAATTAGTAGCAACCTGTGCAGATAAAGATTGCATGACTCAGTCATTAATTGCTGTCTTCACTATAATGTAATTGCACTGCAACACAAGACTGTATTTGAACCCAGGGCTGTGTTTGGCAAAATGTACTGTATGCAAGGCATTTATCAGACTGAGCTACTGATTCACTGCTACAGCAGGTGTATTTGCAAGGTATATGTGCAGACATACAGGATGTGATACGCATTATCTGCATCTATCAGTATGTACATGGCTTTCTATGGCTGTAGTTCTGCAAAAGGGTCCAAGCTGAACATGTTCGTTGCCATTGCTGCCTTAGCAGGTGTCTTTCTATATGTTGCTGATACAAGGGCACATTTACCTGCTATCACTGGCCTCAGTTACATCCATTGTATGTCTTTGGCTGTCTAGTGGTGTATTATTGCACCAGAGTCCAAGGAACACTCGGATTTTCCCATTCATTTTTAATTACAGTTTGAGTGGTGTGGTGCAGAACTTAGCTCCGCTGAGACATGCCTAATGACTGTAAGTGGCAATCACTATGTTTTGATGAAAACACCTATTTTGGTTAACATCTGCATGGCATGGCGGGTTATTGCAGTGTGCTGCAGGTGTGATGGGCTTGAGTTTGAAACATGGCATAGGTGTTTATTTTGTACATGTGACTTACATTGTTAAAAACACACATACTCATTAGAGCCCTATCTAGCTGAGCTAAGCAAAGCTGCATGACGCACAGCACCACACAGCTCCACACTAAAAAATATAAAGAAAAGAAAAAAAGGGGAGATAGGAAAGTGGTGAAATGAGGGTAAGCAGGAGGAAAACATAGTGAAAGGCAGGTAGGGATGTGCAGGAAGGGTGTAGGAAAAAAACATAACTATCCATTTCTTGTACGGCAACAGCTATGCACTTTGACAGATTTTGTAGATGAATTTGAACTCTCAAATACCAGAGGGGTAAGGACAACATAACTGCGTTGTCAAGCCAAATGAACCAAATGACTTGTGTCCAGTGGACACGTGCAAATTGGGGAGCTATGTATGGGCTGATATATATATTTTTTGTGGGACAGGTGCCCACTTTTTTTTTTATTAAGGTGAGAGTGGAATGTTGGGGAAGGAACTTAGATACATGTGGGGAAGTAAGTTGGGTAGGAGAGGATGCATTTGCAGACAGACAAGACAGCAGACAGGGCCGGTGTGTGACACATGAGGTGGGTGAACACCTTGGATGGTGAGGGTGTTGTGGAATCCAGGTCACACATGCCTCCGGAAAGCAGCAGTATGACTCATGTCCCCACCCATGGGACTGTTGACACCGGTCCTTCACTGCCCAAGGGTGGCTGTGCTGGAGGCTCAGCACCAGGGTGAGGCTTCCCTACCAGGTTGGCCAGCATGCCCTCAATCCAGCACAGGTGGCATTCATAGCTCCGAAGAGCAATCCTGTGCACCATGACTGGCAGTTCAGCCTGCGTTACAATGCCCCCACCACCACCACTCCCAGGGGGAGACCTGTCCCTGTCCCCTGAGGTAGTACCACCCAAAACAGCAGGTGGTGCAGGGCAGTGGAGGGAGCACCAACGGTCTGGGTCCCAGATGTGCTAGGACCCGGTGCCACGGCCAGTTGAGGCAAGGTAGGTGGATCACCCAGAACCAGCCTACCCTGACATACTGTAGTAATAGAGGTATAGCAATAAGTATAGGTTAGTTGTGAACACATTATTGTTAGTAATGACAACATGGTAGAACACTGGAAATAACCCAATTACATATCAATGCATATTATGTGAAACAAAACAATAAATAACAGAACAGTCAGTATGTTAACAGCATGCCAGTAACAGTTACAGCATAGCACCAACAAAATAGGTAATTTAACAAGATATGTTAATATGCAACCATTATAAAACAAAACAATAATAAAACAGATGTCTCAAAATACAGTTAATATAACATATGTTAATAGTTAGCCATAACCAGTGAATAACGATAAGAAATAAATGAAGATCAGGGTTGGGAAGAGAGAGAAAAACAGTCTATTAGTAACATTTCCAGTTATTTCTTTGACAACAGTACTGCTATTTACTCTGTGGGTCTGTATTTTCTTTATCCTATAGGTGATGTAGCATGTACATACCTCTCAAGCTACTTGCATGGGACAAAATGGGCCAAGCAGTAACAATTGCAGTACACAAGTAAACAAAACACTTGCACATCAGGTGCACCTATATAACTACCAAGGTGTTCTGTGGGATGATTTGGTGACATTTTGCAATCTAGGTAATCATTTCCATAGTAATCCTATGACAGATGGATTACGCACTATTAATTACATAACATGAAATCGTGACACTTGAGAGACATGTATGTGTACAGTACAGACACTAAAAAGCTGTCATGCCTTGGTCGGCAGGCATGGGAATAGAGCCCAATAGCAGTGACTGCAGGGGACATCTGCATAGGATGTATTAATTGACTACAGCAACTTTTAACAGCCACTCCAGGCATACAGCCATACTGGGATTACACATTTTATTTTTGACCTAACATAACTGATGAACACATTCTTGCTAACGATTTTAACAGTCTGTGTCATCTAAACACAGAATTATCTACTCATAATATGGGCTACCTCACCCATTTACCTGTAGTTCCTGTGGACAGAGAATTTGTGAGCATTACATGACTGCCACTGTAATATTTACTGGTACATACCACTGGATTCGAACCCAAGACTGGCCAAACGAACTATGTACAGAGCATTTAACAAACTGAGCTAGTGAGTCACTCCTGATTACCAACTGACTGATATTTACCTAGATCTCACCTAGAACCATAATATGACCTGGTAGTACTACTACAATGTTATAGTAGACTGCAGTGACAGCAGAATGCACATGCATGAAATACAAGCATAATGAAGATAGTAGGTGACCTACATTTCATTATCATATCTGTTAAGTCAACAAATAATATTAACTCATGGAGTGGGCTACCTCACCCATATACCATTATTACTTGAGCTGTATGGATGGCAGGGCATTATGTGACCAATACTGGCCTAGAAACAACCTCGAACAGTACTTATATGAGTTAACCAATATAATTTGCAGCCATTAGAATTGCATTCTACAGCTATTATAGGTTCATAGGTTCATATTAGGCTATCTGCCCTAGGGCATTTATAAGCCTAGCCAGAATGTGTTTGGCTTTCGACACCCATTTTAAATTAATTTTGCTATGCCCTTTTTTGAGGTTAGTATACTGTGCCTCTGTCTAACAGTGACACAGAAGTGATACCCGGGGTAAACCTACAATCTCCCATCCACTCATCAAGATTCCTCTTGAAGAGAGTCAATGAGGGACTCTGCCTAACCTGGACTGGGATTTTATTCCAGAGTGAAGGGAGCCTCTGGGTTATGAATTTGTCCCTCCAGCATGTCCTATTTATTTCAGTGCTGAGGTTCAAGTCTCTCGAGCATGTAGCTTGATGGGATTTGGATTTTCTGAGGTGCAGCATGTCCATTAATTCCGGGTTGGGCATGGCTTTATACGTCAGGCACAGATCGCCTCTGAACAGGCGGTATGCCACTGAGTAGAGCTGGAGTTTCTTTAACCGGGCAGCATATGGCATCTGTTTGAGCCCTTTGATCCTCTTGGTGAGGTACTTTTGGGGTCTTTCCAGTTGCTGCAGGTGTCTGGTAAGGTACATCCCAAAAGGGCCTGATGAGGGATGAGTAAAGAAGCACAATGACCTCCCCTGATCTAGATGTGAATCCCTTCATGATTAGGTGGGCTATATAAAATGTTTTTCTAACCACTTTGGCCACATGGTTGTCAAATGAGAGATTGCTATCAACTTGGGTCCCCAGGTCCCTAATTACTTCTTCTGTACTTAACGGATTACCACCTATGTGGTAATTTGTGGGCACTTTGTTTTTGCCAAAGGGGATGACTATACACTTTTTGGCGTTTAGCTTGAGGCCATGGCTCTGGCACCAGTTGTCTGTTTCTATGAGGCCCTTTTGGAGGATGCTTGTGTCGGCTGGAGAGTCGATTATGGCGCCCAGTTTGCAGTCATCTGCGAACTTGGTCAGCCACAGTCCTTCCGTGTTAGAGTGTACCTCCGAGAAATATATACCGAACAAGAGAGGTCCCAGGACTGAGCCTTGTGAGATGCCACTTGTAACTGGTTTGGAGTCTGACATGGCTCCAGCAATTCTAACCATGTGGGTTCTGTCCTTGAGCCAGTTTGCAACCCATCTAGTGACATAGGGGTTTATATTTAATCTGGTGAGCTTATCTATAATGTCCGAGTGGGGTATTGTATCGAAGGCTTTTGTGAGGTCCAGGTAGGCTGTGTGGACCACCTTCCCCTCGTCAATGGCCTTGGTGACTGTTTCAAAGAAATCAACCAGGTTTAAGAGGCAGGATCTGCCCTTAACAAAGCCGAACTGGGTAGGATCCAGTGTCTGTAGGTCCCCAATATCTTTATTTATGAGGTCCATGATGATCCTTTCCATAGCTTTGCAGACCAAGCTAGTCAGGTTTATGGGGCGATAGTTTCCAGGATCTGTTGAAGCACCACCTTTGTGGAGAGGGACCACAGTTGCTGTACGCTACTCTTTGGGTACATATCCTGTAATAAGGCTGAGATTGAACAGTAGTTTTATGTTTGGGTTTAGCTCTTCTTGGAGTTCATGTAGGATGCAGCCCAGGACCCTGTCTGGTCCCATTGATGCTGTGTTTTTTGCTTTGGAGAGGGCGGCTCTTACCTGAGCATCTGAGATGTCGGGGGGCAGCACTCTGCTGGGATAGATATTTGCCCTTTTGGTGGGGAGGGGGGGGAGAAGTTTGCGCTGAACCTGTCAGCTAGGATGTTGGCAATGTCTGTGGGTTCGGTGTATTTTTTGTCATTTTGGACTAATTCTGAGCATATCTGGGAATTACCACCCAGGTTCCTAACATAACTAAAGAAAGCCTTGTGATTATCCTTAGTGTCCTGTGCAATTTTTCTCTCAAAGCTGGCCTTAGACGATTTTATGAGTGCCCGTAGTTTTTTGCTAATACTGATCAGAGATGCCTTCCCTTTTTGGAATTTTGCTCTATCATTTAGTAGCTTCCTCCTTCTATTGTATAGCTTGTTTATGGCTGGGGTCCACCAGACAGGACGTCTGCCTTTGGAGGATTGGGTCTTGGTTTTATTTGGGATCGCATGATCCATGCATTCCTGAAGGTGTTTATAGAATGTATTTATAAAGGATTCGGTGGTCTGGGCCGTATTTTCCACAGGCCCGGGGGCTTTGAAGGATTCCACCTCTGTTTTGAGGAGTGTGAAATTTGCTTTAGAGAAGTTTTTCACTGTGGTTTTCTGGGCAGGGGGTGGTGTCGGGATGTGAATATTCAGTGAGATTAGTTTATGGTCTGATCTTACCAGTGAGGGATACACTTCTGGTCTGGAGCATAGAGTCCCCATGTTGGTGATGATCAGGTCCAGTATGTTTTCCCCTCTTGTGGGAGTGGTAACAAGTTGTTCCATAGCATTTGAGTTTATAAATTCTAGGAACCTTTGGGCTAGGGTGTTGGAGCTAGAGTAATGCTCCCAGTCTGTGTTTGGGTAGTTGAAGTCGCCCAATATAATGGTGTTTGGAGAGACCTTCATATTTTCCAGTGTTGTCAGGAAGGCCGAGTGGGGTTCCTGGGTTAGGGAGGGTGGTCTGCAGCAGGCTATAAACTGGAAGGCAGTTTTACCCACTGTTAGTTGCACATGGATAGTCTCTGATGCTTCATGCTGTGCCACCAACCTGGAGGTGTGGGTATCTTTGATGAATATTGATACTCCCCTCCTTTTGTGGGTCGGTCCAAGTTTTGGGGCCGAAAAGCATGGTATGAGGTATAACCTGGTAGTGCTGGGGTGCTCTCGGGAGCCTTGAACCAGGTTTCTGTTACTGCACAGATATCGATGTTCTCCATGCTAAGGAGAGTTTTGAGTGCATGCATCTTGAGGTTTAGACTTCTGGCATTGAGTAGCATTACTCTTAGTTTCTTATCCCTTGTGATACCTATGGAGGTGGGTTTGTCTTTTGAGCCTTGCCTAAAAAAGGCACTATGGGGGTAGCAAGAGCCTTTGCCAATATCCAAAAGCCCAGGGGTGACAGGTGCAAGCCGTCCCTAGCGAAGCATTGTGGCTTGTTGAGCATGTCATCTCCCAGGCTGACAGGCATTGGATCCCCTTTGAAAGACACCAATACTTAAGCCAATTGTTGAAATTGATCATCTTGTCTTCATATTGTGGCATCATTCTTGGTGAGGGTAAGATGCTACTCAAGGTCAGGGTCATACCGGCCTGGGCCACATGTTCAGAGAGCTCCTCTATGTCTCTTTTCATGTAGTCCAGGGAGGTACGTCTCAGGTCATTCACACCAGCATGGACAATGACTGAGTCATATTTGTACTTGCCTTGGAGTGACCTGAGTGCTTGTGTTATGTGGCGGATCCTAGTGCCCGACAGGCAGCTCACCATGACCTTCTCCTTGTTCAGCCTGGTGAGCGGGACGTCAGTGTGCCTGACGATAGAGTCACCTATTACAAGTGTATCAGGTGTGTTGTTTAGCCTTAAGGGCTGTGACTGTTCGGCACACTGGCTTTGTGAGCTATGTGTTGCACGTGTTTTGTTTTGGGGTAGCAGTTGCTTGGGTATCTGCTTTGGAGGTCTCTGCTGCTTAGGCAGATTTTTATTTAGAGCCTCCGAGTATGTTTTTGTGTGTTTATGTGTTTGGTTTGCTGTCGTGGTAGGTCGATGTGAGACTGGAATTGTACTGAGTGTGGTCTCCTTCTCCTCCTGACTGGTTACGCCAGTACTGAGTTGAGAGAGCTTAGCCTCCAGTTTGGCTATATGGATGCATCTCTCACATGTGTTGGAATTTGTTGGGAAGAGGAGAGGGTTGTCTGTGTACATGAGGCAGTTGTAACATTGCCTCAAGATTTCCAGATTCACCAGCTGGACCGGAGAGAAGATTGACAACTGACCTTTGGACATGCTAGAATAGTATCGGGAATTCCTTTATAATTGGAAAAAAAGGGCCAATGGGGAACAAGGTACTCAAGAGGACTTTGTGAGAGTGTAGTGCTTTTAATTTTTTAGTGCTGACTTATATAATTGCTTTAGTGAGCAAGTGCCTTTATGAGCAAGTGCCAGGTAACTTAAATGCAATGTGTTACAGGTAACTTAAATGCAAAAACGACAAACAGTAACTTTCTTTTAAGTGAAACAAGGAAATGAGTACAGTAAGCAATGCAGATATCACTAGGGATCCACAGAAGTGCTGAAAAGCCACGTTTTAGGTGGTATTAGCGTTTCAGGGAAATAACAAGCAAACAAACAACAAGCATACAAACAGAGCTAGATTCAGCAGGCCTGGATCTAGTCTATGCTACAGCAAACAAGGTGTACCAATTTCAGTAAGAAACAGTTGAAATATGTAGGCACTATAAGCCTTTAACCAGAAATTCCCAGCTCAGAAGGGCAGAGTCCAGCCTCTCCTCCCACAAGAGTGCAGACCACAAACCTTCTTAATGCAAAATAACTGGCCTGAAGCCCAAGTGCTTAAACCAGAACTAATACACTTTTAGAATAACAGACACTGAGCCCTCAATCAGCAGTTCCCAACTTAGGAGGATGTGAGCTACCTGTCCTGCCACCACAGTGCAGGCCACAAACCTTCCTAATGTAAAACAACTGGTCTGAAGCCCAAGTGCTTAATCCAAAAACCTTAGGATGATAGCTACACTTTAATCAAGTTACTACCAAGCAGTAATAAATACAATTGAATACTTTGAAGAATGCCTGGATTAGTGCTCAAGTTATACAAAGAAAGCTAGATTCAGCAGGCCTGGATCTAGTCTACGCTACAGCAAACAAGGTGTATCAATTTCAGTAAGAAGCAGTTCAAATATGCAGGCACTATAAGCCTTTAACCAGAAATTCCCAGCTCAGAAGGGTAGAGTCCAGCCTCTCCTCCCACAAGAGTGCAGACCACAAACCCTTTTAGTGTAAAATAACTGGCCTGAAGCCCAAGCGCTTAAACCAGAATTAATACACTTTTAGAATAACTGACACTGAGCCCTCAATCAGCAGTTTCCAACTTAGAAGGATGTAAGCTACCTGTCCTGCCACTACAGTGCAGACCACAAACCTTAATGTAAAATTAACATTTCAGGGAAATAACAAGCAAACAAACAACAAGCATTCAAACAGAGCTAGATTCAGCAGGCCTGGATCTAGTCTAAACAAGGTGTACCAATTTCAGTAAGAAACGTTGAAATATGCAGGCACTATAAGCCTTTAACCAGAAATTCCCAGCTCAGAAAGGCAGAGTCCAGCCTCTCCTCCCACAAGAGTGCAGACCACGAACCTTCTTAATGTAAAATAACTGGCCTGAAGCCTAAGTGCTTAAACCAGAACTAATACACTTTTCGAATAACAGACACTGAGCCCTCAATCAGCAGTTCCCAACTTAGAAGGATGTAAGCTACCTGTCCTGCCACCACAGTGCAGGCCACAAACCTTCCTAATGTAAAACAACTGGTCTGAAGCCCAAGTGCTTAATCCAAAAGACTTAGAATGATAGCTACACTTTAATCACGTTACTACCAAGCAGTAATAAATACAATTGAATACTTTGAAGAATGCCTAGATTAGTGCTCAAGTTATACAAACAAAGCTAGATTCAGCAGGCCTGGATCTAGTCTATGCTACAGCAAACAAGGTGTACTAATTTCAGTAAGAAGCAGTTCAAATATGCAGGCACTATAAGCCTTTAACCAGAAATTCCCAGCTCAGAAGGGCAGAGTCCAGCCTCTCCTCCCACAAGAGTGCAGACCACGAACCCTTTTAGTGTAAAATAACTGGCCTGAAGCCCAAGCGCTCAAACCAGAATTAATACACTTTTAGAATAACTGACACTGAGCCCTCAATCAGCAGTTTCCAACTTAGAAGGATGTAAGCTACCTGTCCTGCCACTACAGTGCAGATCACAAACCTTCTTAATGTAAAACAACTGGTCTGAAGCCCAAGTGCTTAAACTAAAAGGCTTAGAATGAGTTACACTAAGAAGCAATAAATACAACTGAGTACTTTTAAGATGACACAAAAGCAAAATAAAGTAGGTAGAAACACAAATACAGTAAAAGCAGATATTTTTTTTTTTTCAGAAAAGTAGCAAAAACAGCAGAAAAAACAATTCACATGCAGTGCAAGCTGGCACACTTGAGTATGTAGCAATATTAGTCCACACGCAGTTTGAAAAAATGTAATTAAATTAGAAAGGACTAAAAGCAAGTGCAGAAAGGGTTTATTAGGTAGAATGCGGTAAAGAGATGGGACTGGGGGAGTATCCTAGATCAAATATATGGTGGGGTGGGCAAAAGCCACCAAATTTAAACTGCAACCAAGAACACGGAGGGGGGTGGGGAAGACAGTTTCAACAGAGCTAGATATGAGGAATCACAGTCCAAATTTTAAAACCACAAAAAGTGCAGAAAATATACTTAAATCAGCTTATGTCCAGTTGATGTATGCAGACAATTCTCAGTAGCCAGCAACTCGATTTAAAATGATTACTAGAAATGTAACCAACACAGATTTTAATGTTAGCAGAAACCCCCCAAGCTAATTAACACTTAAAGGAATTTTAAAGCAGTCTAACAACTACTGCAGAGCTTCAGAGACACACACAAGACAGTTTCAACAGAGCTAGATATGAGGAATCACAGTCCAAATTTTAAAACCACAAAAAGTGCAGAAAATATACTTAAATCAGCTTATGTCCAGTTGATGTATGCAGACAATTCTCAGTAGCCAGCAACTCGATAGTGTTATACTTGTCTGCAGCTCCTTAACTTACAACCTCAATGCATACAGCTCTACTACAGTGGTTACAGCAACACAGTCCTGATGTACACCATTTTCCTAGGTGTTATTGGTATTGTTTCATGTTTTTATTGCAGAGCAGTTGGCATTATTAATTTATTGCAATACAGCTCTAATTCCACATTTATTGCACTACAAACATTATTTTATTTTAGTTAATGCTTTACTGTCTCTTACTTATTTTACTACAGTCAGCATAATACATCCATACTCACCACACTCATGACACAACCTGGCCAAGCACCTGGCATGAGACTCGACATTGCAAGCCCTCTCAGCTGCAGCTGTTGGGAAGAGAAGCACACCATTATGCATACCAGCTTTGCAGACATTCAGATTACATATTGTTAAAACAGAGGTAAAATTACTTACATACTTGTGAGGCATTCCCTGTCCAAGAGTCTCCTCTTTTGATATTTTGGGTCATCATGGTGGTGATGACACTGCTAACCTGTGTGGGGGATACCAGCAACACTGGTGAGTTCTCTGGCCAGCCAGTCCCAGGCCTCTGCCTTATACTCCAAGCCCTGGAAACCTCCCTGCAGCAACCAGTCATCATGGTTTTTAACTAGGAGTCCAACTATGACCCTGGACTTCAGAATGCCCCAACACTGCACCCGAAAGTGTGCACCTTCACCAACACCAGCCATAGTAACCATCAGAGAAAGAACTCCACTGGATTCTGCTGTATTCCCACCTATTGGGCTTAATATAGGCTGTTTTCCAACACTTACACATCATTGGGCTACATTCAAAAATGAGCCATGTCCCTTATAGGTTCATAGGTTCATAGGTAGGTACTAGGCTATTGGCCCTAGGGCCTATATAAGCCTAGCCAAAAAATGTAACCTGGCTTTCGCTACCCAAGAAAATTATTTTCCTGTGCCCCTGTTGAGAAGAGCCACAGAAGTGATCCCTGGGGTGAATTTCCCATTTCCCATCCAATCATCAAGATTTTTCTTGAAGAGTGCTAATGAGGAGCTCTGTTTGACATAGATAGGTAGTCTGTTCCAGAGTATGGGAAGTCTCTGGGACAGGACTCTATCCCTCCAGCATGTTCTGTTTATTGTGGTGACAAGGTTTAGGTCCCTAGAGCGTGTAGCTCGGAGGGATTGGGATTTCTTTAAATGGAGCATGTCCAACAGGTCTGGGTTTGACATAACTTTGTATGTTAGGCAGAGATCGCCCCTGAGTAGGCAATATGCGATGGAGTAAAGCTGTAGTTTTTTGAGACAGTCAGCATAGGGCATTTGGTTGAGGCCAGTAATCCTCTTTGTGAGGTATTCCTGTGGTCTTTCCAGTTGTTGTAGATGTATTGTGAGGGGGGTCTAATGAGTGATGAGTAGAGGGGAACAATGACCTCTTTTTTTCTGGATGAGAATCCTTTAGTGATGAGATGAGCCACGTAGAAGGATTTCCTGACCACTGTGTTGATGTGATTATCAAAGGAGAGACCATTGTCCACCTGTGTCCCAAGGTCTCTTATCACATTTTCAGCATTAATTAGACTACCAGCTATGTGGTAGTTCATGGGTACAGAGTTTTTACCAAAGGGGATGACAATACACTTTTTGGCATTGAGCTTCAGGCCATGGCTTTGACACCAGGTATCTGTCTCAGTGAGACCCTTTTGTAATTTGTCCACATCGTTAGGAGTTTCTATTATGGCTCCTAGTTTGCAGTCATCTGCAAACTTTGTTAGCCAAAGACCTTCTGTGTTAGCCTGCACTTCAGAGAAGTAGATACCAAACAGGAGAGGACCCAGGACTGAACCCTGTGGTACTCCACTTGTCACTGGTCTGAAGTCGGACTTGGTATCCACTACTTTCACAGTGTGGGTTCTGTCCATGAGCGAGTTGGCAACCCATCTTGTGACATAGGGATTTATACCTAGTTTAGTGAGCTTATCTATAATTCCAGAGTGGGGGATGGTGTTGAATGCCTTGGCGAGATCTAGATAAGTTGTGTGAACCATTTTTCCTCATCTATGGCTTTGGTGACTGCTTCAAAGAAGTCAATCAGGTTTAGGAGACATGATCTGCCTTTTACAAATCCAAACTGGGTAGGGTCCAGAGTTTGCACCACGCAAACCAGCACAGCTGAGCTGAGAAGTGTGAAAACTTGCAGAACCGTAGTCTTAGTAGAGCTTAGCAGTATGCAAACCAGCCAAGCAGGCCTAAGCAGTCCACAAACATTGGCGGCTATTACCATGTTTATGCGGTACTTAGCAGGTCTAAGCACAGTTGATCAATGCTTAGCAGAGCACAGCGGATCCATCTTTTATAACAAAAATGAATCATATGCATATCAAAATTAAATGCATATTTTCCCTTCCATGTATTCAAACCCTAGACCTACTGAATATGAAGTCGTAACTTTACCCATTTAGCTATGGGGATATTAAGAAATCTGGTATACATTCACATATACCACTGAGCTACCTATAAGCAGTGCTGAGCACCACGCTGCACAAACATGCTTAGACACACTGAAACACACCTTTAAATAAATAACTAATTATGCCCGTGTCTATATTTAGATGTCTGGCAGGTGTCTGCTATCTTATATGTGAGCATGGCATGGCATTGCTGCACTCCACACCACGCCATGCAAACATGCTTTTTTTTTTTTAAATTAAAATAAAACAAAGGAAAAGAAAAAAAGACATAAAAATAACACAAAGGACATTGCAGCGATTCTCATGCTCATCTGCAGCCACTGTTAGCACTACACCAATTCAGTAACCATGTCCCTCAGCTCTTCCTCAGTAATGCACCATTATTAATATTCATGGCACTCTGTTGAGGGGGAACCATGACCACAGACATGGATACATTCTGTGTAGGCTCTACACGGTGCCTACACAGATTTTTATTAAATCCTGGGGGCTGAGTATACATATATACATACAATTAAGTGTAGCTATAGCACTATGTCTACTTTCTCCACATTTGATAGATTTCAAAATATTCACCTGCCCCACAACATCTATGTAATACACTATAAAACTCCAGTATCTAGACACCATGAGCACAAGTTTGGATTTAATTTCAAACTTAAAATGTTAGTAAAACTAATATGGCAAAAACCCTGACAAACATTTGCTAAACAAAATAAAACACTCTCATATTGAAAACACACTCAGCCTGAACAACAATAATGTTCTCTTCCATTGAAACTCGCATTAATTGAAATGTATCCGGCAACTTATTAAACTAAAAGCACACACATGTGAGCATTAATCGCAAATGCTTGCATAATTCTGTGCACTCAGATGTTTGCGTGAGATCACATGAATGAATAAATATATACATAATGAACAAGAGGGCAGCCGCAGTGGTGCAGTAGTTAGCGTTGCCACCTCACAGCAAGAGGTTCTCCAGTTCAATCCTCGGCTGGGGTGCCTTCTGTGCGGAGTCTGCATGTCCTCCCTGTGGTCGTGTGGGTTTCCTCCGGGTGCTCCAGTTTCCTCCCACATCCCAAAGACATGCTGTAGATGGATTGGATACTCTAAATTGGCTCTAGGCGTGAGTGCGTACGTGCGTTGTGTGTGCGTGCCTTCTGTGGAAGGTTGGGAGCCGGGATGGCAACTCAACACCGTAAAACTCCGCTGCCAATCATGAGCAGACAGGTGATCCACTGTGGTGACCCCTAACCAGGAAAAGCCGAAAGAAGAAGAAGTATATATCAGCTTGTCATTATTTAGAGACTACAATTACAGCACTGTACCAGAAAGTCACAAATTTATCACAAAATAAATTATAAATATGATGAAAATATTAGGGACCATTGAGAATAATATATGCTGGACACATGCACACACACTTGCACAAACACAACCATCAGTTACAACCACTTGTATGACTGCACATGTCAAATATCTGCTTGAAATCAAGTGAATAAATAAATTCATAAATAATACCTCTCAACTGTCTCTATTTTGTAGGGATAGTCCTACAGCTTTCTCAAAATTTAGCTCTGTCCCTCTCAAAATTACAACGTTTTTGAAACGTTCTAAGTTAATAGTACCAGCATTTTAAAAATGTCCCTAATTTGAGCCCCTTTCCCTAGTTTTTTTTTTCTGTAATGCTACAGGTTCTGAATGAGCCATATAGTACAACTGATTGCAATTCCCCTGTCCTCTCAGCTTCTAAGCTCAAGAACCAGAAATAACAACCAGCAGAGAAGCTAAGGACAGTAATTAATAAAGTGTTGAAGGATTTTATCTGGAAGGGGAAAAGGGCAAGGGTCAAGTGTGATAAGCTGATCCTTCCAATAGAAAATGGTGCTTTAGGATTACCTGACTTGAAGAGATATTTTAGACCTACACAGTTAAGACTCATATATACAATACAAGCAGAAAGCAACAATTTGAAGGTGGAAAGGGATGATGATGAAGTGGGGGAATTTCAAGAAATAAGGAGAGAGTGTGATTCTGGACGCAAATCCTTAAAGAGAATAACAACAGCTATACAGAATAATATATTAATAAAGTAGGAGAAAGTATTCTAAGATGAAAAATCAACACAAGAATGGAGAAAGGAGATTTTGCTGATAGGGATGACTGCAATTAGGGGTAGACAGAATAGACAAGTGGGGGCTGGAATTTACAGGAGAAAACTGTAAAAGGAACCAAGGTACTGGGAGTAATTAACTAGAGATGGAAAGGTAATAGAATGGGAAGAGGCCAAGAATGCATTTGACTGCAGGCTAAAGACTGACTTCCTTATCAGGGATTGATATCAGAATATAGGCAAGGAGAATGTGATAGGGGCATCATAAGAGAAAGACCTGCTCTAGTTTTGTTTTCAGTTGAATCTAGAATAGAAGCTGCTATTAAAAAAGGATAATTAGTAGAGCATATAAAATATTGCATGCTAACTACAAGAATCAATCAGAGGATGTAAAAAAAAAAAGATTGGGAAGATAGACTAGATAAGCAACTCATAAGGAAACAATAGGAAAATATATGTATGGCTCCCAAATATGCTACAACGTCTAGAAGATTTAGGATTTTTGCTTAGAAGTATTTGCATAGGTATTTTTGTACCCCGTGTGGACTCCAAAGAAGGAGTGATAGGGAATAAATCGGTAACTGGGAACACATGTTTTGGGAATGTAATGAGTTGGCAGACTTTCAACTTAGGAAATTATTTTTTAGCTGGGATACAGGATCTGGGATGCCTAGAGATACTAAGGCCTTGTTAAGATTGATGCTGGTGGATACCAAAAAAGCAATTACTAGAAAATGAAAATCAAAGTTTAAACCAACTGTATTTGAAGTACTGAATATTGCAACAGAGATAAAAGAACTGCAAACATCATCTTTAGAAAAGGGTAGTAGCAATTTATATAGCAGAGATGGAAATTGTGGGAGCAATACATGCAGAATAATGTTTTGGAGAAAGAGTAAGGTTCAAGGGAAGGCAGGAATTGATCAATTTATGTAATGTTGGACTGATGATAGTTATACAAAAGAATATATGTGATGTACAATGTTTACAACTGGAAATATGTTAATATAGTTTGTTTTCTTTTATATAAATGTATGTTTGCCTATGTCTTAAGTGATAATTCAATAAAGGTGTTAAAAAAGACATTCTGTAACACCCTCATAACACATTTTTCATTCAGTCTTCTGTACCATTCATCATAACAAGTCCTAGTCAAACAGATATCAGTGCAGTACAGCTCAGTGCTAGAAGTTTAAATTAAAAATATCCACCTTCATGGATTTCCTGACCTTTGTGAATGTACACATTTGTAAAATTACAGAAACGTGGTTCCAGTACAGTGATAACATGCCTTGTGTAATGTGGCTTACTGCCTATCAATCATTCAGATTCTACTGGGGAGGGTAGTTCCAAATCAAGTGGAGGCAAAGGTGCCCACAAGCAGGTGCAAGTGCACCCCCTTGGAACTGGTTGGCTGGGAGATTAATTTTCTTTTAACTAAAAAAAAAAAATATATATATATATATATATATATATATATATATATATATATATATATATATATATTTTTTTTTTTTTTTTTTAAAGGTGTTCTTCTTTAAGAATGCCATTTGCATCCAGTCACAGAGAAGCATCAGGTGTTTGTGACCTGTTTTCATCTTCTGCGTCTGTGCGACTGATGGTTTACATCTTCATCTTCTGTGCCCACCCAGAATTTGAATTCCAGAAATCATTTGGATTGCAGACGAATGTACAAGTGAGAGGGGAGGTGTGTGTGTGTGTGTGTGTGTGTGTGTGTGTGTGTGTGTGTGTGTGTGTGTGTGTGTGTGTTTGTGTCTGTGTGTGTGTGTAAGAAACAGGTAGGTAAGGGTGTGTGGATGTAAGAAGTATGTAGGTAGGTGGGGGTGTGCATGCATGTATGTAAGAAGTAGGTAGGTAAAGGTAGGGTGTGTGTGTGTGTGTGTGTGTGTGTGTGTGTGTGTGTGTGTGTGTGTGTGTGTGTGTGCGTGTGTGTGTGTGTCAGAAAATAATGGCAGACATTTGAGATTTAGACTTCATATCCATCAGAAAATGCATACTAATGCAAAACTTGTTGTTCTATGCACTTTCTAAGGAGGTGGGGGGTGTATGTGTGTTCATACCTCTCAACTGTACAGATTTTCACAGAATGTCCAAAATTTTGCCTTATATTTTTTGTCTGTTCCTCATAAAAATTCAGTTTTTTTTTTTTTTTACAAATCACTGGGATGAGTTGAGGATTAAAGTTACTAAATAATGACATGCATTTCAGATGTACACATTCCCTTGGAAGGAATGAGTGAGAAGAAAGATCCTGGAGGAACTATTGTAAGAAATTATGGGAATCAAAGAAAAAACAACATGAGAGTAATGCTGACATATAGCACGGACAATGTACAGATTCAGAAAGTAACACAGTTCTGGCCGATTTTAACTCAAGATCCTAGATTGAGAGA
Source organism: Protopterus annectens (assembly GCF_019279795.1). Lineage (NCBI taxonomy): Eukaryota > Metazoa > Chordata > Ceratodontiformes > Protopteridae > Protopterus > Protopterus annectens. The sequence continues at coordinate 440,245,302 of NC_056734.1, read as the reverse complement.
CATCGTAGGTGATAGGCCAAGCTTCGGGTATAAAAATAGAAAGAACATTAAGAGGTTATTTTTTAGAAACGATGGTTTTGTGAAACCACAAACTTTGGGTCCCAAAGGCACTTTCAGATGTGGAAATTGTAAGGCTTGTGGATATATTAATAGTAGCAATTTTTATGACCATCTTAAAACTAGAAAAAATTATACATTCAATGTAAAAGCCACATGTAGTACTTCAAATGTTGTTTATTTGCCAACCTGTACTTTGTGTCCTGCATTTTATGTGGGCAAAATGAATCAACCCTTTAAAAATCACATTTTAAGACATCTAAGGGATATTCATACAAAGGATTTGCATAATACTCTAGCCGTGCATGTGAGCTCTTCTCCTGAACATTCTTTTATGTTTAAGGTTATAGAGCAGGTTTTTGTAGGGATGAGACAATGTGATGTTGGGAATCACACAGAAACCAATATTGAAGGCTAGAAGACCTACTATTGGCTACCTAGAGGGTGTGCCTGCATACAGGCTCGGTGATTGGATTAAGTATTATGACTGAATGAAAGCATTTATGGAAATCTGGAAATTGATTTTAGTTGAAAATGGCGCACATAGTCCCGAGTTGTTTACGATCTGAGGAAGAATTTTTCAAAAGCGCTTATCGTCTGGTAAATTTAAGGGACTTTATTCAAACCAGTTGCATTTTATTTTACTTTTCAATAAATTTGTTTCTAATCACTCTACCTAGTGTGAAAACAGATGCATTAGCCGTGGAAGTGCAGCTCGCTTTGTTTTTTTCTTTCTGCATTTCAGTTTTAGACTTCATATCCTTCAGAAAATGCATTCTAACACAAATCCTGTTATTCTAGTAACTTTGTAAATGTGTCCTTAATTTTGGCCCTTTGTCACAAACATTATAACAGGCTTTGTCCAGATTTCTTGTGCTAAGAGATTGAGAGAAACAGTGACATGCCCTACTTATAGTTAGAAGGTGGAATTTATTTTCAGCTGTACTTTCAAGGAATTGTGAACTTCAAGGGAAAAGAAGTTTACTGCTGCTCATGCTAAGTCTGCTTAAAATGTGCAACTGTTTTGTTTAGCAAATGGTATTACTATTGTGGTATAGAATTTCAAAGCAGTATTAGGAGCACTGCAGGTAGCATACCTGTATCTTGATGCAGAGGGCTGTAGGTTCTGCTCCCGCAGCATATAGATTTGTATTCTAATGGAGTGGGGTGCTTCAGTCCTGAGTATGTCCTGCTTTGGATGAGATGCCTAGTAACTATGAACATGTTTTTCAGCTTGCCACCCATTCCCTATTGCACTATACCAGCTTACCATTTTTTAATGTAACATAGGCAATTTATTCTTCAAGGGCAGCAAGCACTGAATTTCTAGATGAAACATTGAAATATAAAGTTGTTTTCTACCAACAACCTCTTCCTTAGCTTCAGATCTCTTTAATGTGGAATTATTCAGATCACTTTTGCTTCTACAGAGAGTGTGCATACTGGCTAATATTGGTAGATTGTAATGACAGAAGTTTGAGCGGCCTTTTATGGTGGAAATGTTCTTAATTGGACAGTTTATCATTATTGTTTCATATGTTTTCTTTCATTGCTTACTGGAAAAATGTTCAAAACTATAAATTTAAAACACACTCTAACAAGTGGTGCTGTATCATATAAGGGATATAATTAAATTATTATATTATATATTATAATTAATACACTCAGGAAGGTGAATCAAAGAACTTTTGCATGGTCCTAAAAATGTGTGCAAGAAGCCTATGATTTGAAAACAGCCCAAAAGTAAACTTAACCCACCACTGACCAGATGCATTTTCTTTGAATGTAGATTTCAATGATGTTTCAGTGAATGTGAGTTTCAAAGATAGAGAAGTTTTAAAGCAAAGTCAGTTTTCATTGTAAGACTATTGCTTTGTTTAGTAAATGTATATTAGTGTTTGTGCTACAAATTTTAAAAAGTTGCAAATTAAATCCAAATATCTGTACTCATTGTAGAAGTAAAGCATAAAACAGTTTGCAGGAAATGAGGTAATCTGGTAAAACCGGCTGAGCAAAACGGAATCAAACGGAGCCTTTGGACAGTTCAAAAAGGCTTACAGTTTATTTATCAAATCCACTTGTATGCTGACAAAGATGAAAATAATAAAACAACCAAGTATTGTGAAATGCTAAAAGCGTTTTTCGTTCCACATAATAGTGGAACTTCCTCAGACAAAGATTTTTTCATACAATGTGCTTTTAAATCAATGCATGTGCTTACAATTAGGATAATCAACTTGTCATTAGAATTTTAAAGTGCTAGTACTATAAGTGTAACATTGTATGTTACAGTTTATACAAGTTTATCTTAATTAATGCTATAAAACATAAATCTAAATTGTTAAAATAGCAACATATTCAGTTAATAAACTTTAATACTTGTACAAATGCATAAATTTAAAAATATAAAGTCATATAAGCCAATATCTAATAACAATACTTGGTTGTTTTATTATTTTCATCTTTGTCAGCATACAAGTGGATTTGATAAATAAACTGTAAGCCTTTTTGAACTGTCCAAAGGCTCCGTTTGATTCCGTTTTGCTCAGCTGGTTTTACCAGATTACCTCATTTCCTGGTTTATAGAAGAGCTTTTACTGTGACGTTTTTGTTCTACTGGTAACCGGAGGAAAAATGGAAGACATATTGGAAGGAGGTGATTCCTCGCAGGGCAACCTCACACAATTAATTCATCTTATCAATTCTAGGCTCGACCGCTTATCGGAGCGGGTCGATGGCGTTACTGGCTCCAGCGGAGATCCTAGAACTTCACAACCTAGTGCTAGTACATCAACTGCGGATGTACAACCTTCCCGCAGTAATAACGGTTTGGTCTTACCCCAGCGGAACTCGAACGGGGACATTAATAGCAACGCAAATTGCCGGAGTAACCAGGGCACGAATAATGGAAATGATTTTAATATTGGTTTGTGGCTGAACAGTGAATTGGACATGGACAGTTCACAGGCAAGTAACGAAGTTACTAATATGTCTGAGGACAGTAGTTCACTGATGGACAAATTAAAAATGTTTGATTTTAAACTGTTTAGGACAAAAAAGTTACAGCTCGAGTTAAACTATCTGAACAAATGTTTAAAAGGAAAAATTGTTCCAAAGGGGTTGAGACATCATTCATACCCCGCTGGTTTGGAACATGGATCAGAATTTTTTAATGAATTGACTACATTGTTTAACAAGCATGGACTTGAAGTAATGCAGTGTATGGTGACTCACTATCAGATTAATCTTGATATGTTAACAAAGGAGACTATTGTATTAGAACAAGATATAAGAAAAGATGTGGAATTTAATAGAAATGCATTTGAATATGATAGAAATTTGTCTAGCATTGCTCAACAGATGTCAAAGTTGAAAACCAACAAAATAAAAAAACTGCAGAGAGATTTGAAAGCCTATCAGGAAGGGGTAGCTTATCCAAAACCAACTATGCCCCAAAGAACTGCAAATAAGTTTAAAGGCCCTGTCAAACAGTTTACTTATAGGGAACAAGGTGGTCAGCAGGCCACTAGGGACCCTGTAAACTACACAGACATGGGGGAATGCTTAGATTCTGAGTTTGAAGCTGCTGAGGGTGACTTGTTTGAAGGAGAATCAAACTGTTTAAATACACATAATGATTACATTACAAACAACAACCAACATGAGCACCAAGCAGTACAAAAAAACTACAAACGGGGGAGGGGGGCAAATTGGAACACGAACCAAGCACAAGGATTCAAAAGGAAGTACAATACACGCAGCAACAACAGCAATCACAATCAACAGAGGTAAAACTACATGAAATATTGCACAATAGTGAGGAAGATTTTTCCATTTATAATTTCACCGAGTGTAATATAGATCACTTACTGGTGGAATTATTTGCTAAGGGACTGACTTTTGTCCCCTCTAAAAAATGTGATATTGCAGAATTACTTGTGGATTTCAAACTGTTTATTCGTAAACTAAATTTGAACCTATTATTTGGTCAACCATCTGAAATAGTGAATAATTTGAGAATTGCTAGTACATATAACCCCCCCCAGAATAACACACTTAATAGTTTTGAATATTTGTGTGAAAATGAATTTAGGCAAACCCTAAAAAGTTCAAAAAGAACACAATTTAACATGTCATTAGAAGAAAAAGCACTATTAGACCTACTAAGGGAACTGCCCATCAGGTTTATGAAGCCGGATAAAGGTGGAGGCTTAGCGGTATTTTATAAGAATGACTATATTAACATTATGATGCAACTGTTAGAAAGTAGTACCTACCTAACAGTTAGTAGAAATGAAATGAACCAAGCACACAATAAAATCAAGATGTTCCTGAGTGATTTATATACGGATGGATTATTAACAACGGAACAATATGCTTATGTAACTATGTTAGCTCCGAGGATCCCAAAGATTTTTGGGATACCCAAATTGCACAAAAGCATTTTAAATCCACCTTTCAGGACACTGGTTGATGCAAGGCAATCTGTCACTTACCCATGTGCCAAACTAGTAGAACTACTTGAAAGAATATGTAAAAACAGAACATCAAATACTAAAAGACTCATGGGCTTTCTTGCAACATATGGAAACAATAAAATTTGATGACAAGATTAACTTTTTAACAGTTGACATAGTAAATCTATATTCATGTATCCCACAGGACCTGGGGACCGAATGGGTAGTGGATTTTATTAGGTCAAAAGGGGCCGATAATAATGAATGTCTATTAATTGAACAACTTTTGGACATTATCTTAAAAAACAACTTTGTATCATTTGAAGGAAAGTTTTTTGTACAGAAAATCGGAGTGGCAATGGGCTCACCTGTAGGGTCTAGTTTTGCGAACTTGGTGTTAGCCCATTGGGAGAATAACATCATACCCAACAGTCACTGGAAAGAAATGTGTTTTTGCTACAGGCGATTTTTGGATGACATTTTTATCTTATTTAAAGGCAACAAAAAAGAAGCAGGTCAATTTGTAGACTTCCTTAACTCAACAACATCTTTCTTAAAGTTTACTTACAACTTTCAAGAGAAATCTATCAGTTTTTTGGATGTAGAACTGAGGAAAGATAAGAATAAGTTCACAGCAAAAATCTTTAGAAAGGCCACTTATTCCAACAGCTTCCTTCACTTCACTAGTATGCATCCCACTTTTCAGAAAAAAGCTGTCGTAAAAGGACAACTAGTTAGGGCAGCGAGGATGACAACATTACAGAGTGAGTTTGAAGATGAATGTGACCTATTATATGAAATGTTTGTAAAGAGGGCTTACCCAAGGTCATTCCTGGACAACATCTTCCAGGAAGTAAAAGAAAAAAGGAAGAAAGGGTTTTATCTACCTCTCTTGACTGATAAAAAAGTTGAGGTGGAAGTAAGACTTATTGAAGCGGTGGAACAAATCTCTGTCGTTAACACAGAACAAGATCTTATAGACAACAATTTAGTCGAAAGTATTTTGACAGAAAAAGGTGGGCATAGTAATTTTTCAATTGCCTTTACATTTACCTATTGTCTAGAAGCAATTGACATAGGGAAAATAGTAAGGAAATACTGGTGTTACCTCTCATTGGATAAAACTGTATCCAAAATATTGAATTTTAACCCTGTAATAACATACAGGAGGGGTACAAACATGAAGAAATTACTTGAAACTAAAATTGATAAACCTAAAATGGGAGGAGGAACCAAGAAATGTGGTTCATGTAAATACTGTAAACACATTTCAACATCAAATTCATTTACGATAAGGTCAGTGTGTTATCATGTAAAAGGGTTGTTTACCTGTAACTCTAAGGGTATAGTATACCTGGCACAATGTTTACAATGCCCGTCCTTTTATGTTGGAAAGACTGACAGACGATTACGTGATCGAATATACGAACACTTATATGCAATTGCAAAGTCCAAGGAAGAAAATGCCCTAGCCAGACATTGTGGCAATAACCACGGTCATTCCTTTTCTTTTATGATCATTGATGGTATTAACAAGCAGCATTCAGACATTACCTGTGTTAATGAAAACTTTTTAAAATTGGAATTGGAGAAAAAAGAACTTGCCTGGCAGCTACGTCTAGCTGCATGTAGAGAGCCAGGAATTAATGACTCATGTTCCATAGCATGTATTTTAAAACTTAAAAATCTTATGAGATAGTTTTATGGGTGACTCTTGCTGTATAGGTTTTTTTATATTGATCAAAGACATTTTTATAAACACAATGTTCAGTATGAATTTTATGAGAACATAGGTTTTAACTTGGTAGTCAGATGTGAATAGTATATTTATTATCATTTAAAGTATAGGTAAGCTTAGTGGTTAGTCAATTTTAAAGGGAGATTGTTTACATGCTTTTTGCAAGTAATTAAATCTTGCTTGTATTTAGCAGATTATCGAAAGGTATGGAGGGTAGCAACAACCAGCACTACCACAATTGCACCTAGAACAAATATTTATTAGATATTGGCTTATATGACTTTATATTTTTAAATTTATGCATTTGTATAAGTATTAAAGTTTATTAACTGAATATGTTACTATTTTAACAATTTAGATTTATGTTTTATAGCATTAATTAAGATAAACTTGTATAAACTGTAACATACAATGTTACACTTATAGTACTAGCACTTTAAAATTCTAATGACAAGTTGATTATCCTAATTGTAAGCACATGCATTGATTTAAAAGCACATTGTATGAAAAAATCTTTGTCTGAGGATGTTCCACTATTATGTGGAACGAAAAACGCTTTTAGCGTTTCACAATACTTGGTTGTTTTATTATTTTCATCTTTGTCAGCATACAAGTGGATTTGATAAATAAACTGTAAGCCTTTTTGAACTGTCCAAAGGCTCCGTTTGATTCCGTTTTGCTCAACCGGTTTTACCAGATTACCTCATTTCCTGGTTTATAGAAGAGCTTTTAATAAAACAGTTTGCACACTGAGAGTTTTGAACAGTATCTATGGCAACTGGGGAGAAATAGCCAAGTAATGGGACACTGCAATGACTGCATGGGGGATACTGCATGGGGGGGGACTGAGTGGGGGGCTCTGGGTTTGCACCCCCCTGCAAAAAATCCTGTGGGCTCCCTGAGTGGAGGACATATCCATATTCATTCTCATTCTCATCACCTCACAGCTAATCCACCACGATAACAAATCTAGTATTCCTGCATATCGTGGTATCTATGAACAGGTTCATCTATCACATCAGTGCTAACTTACAGAACCCCTTCCATGTAACCCACAGACCATGACAACTGCACAAACAAATTAGTGTTTGTAGTCAGTGAACCTGACACAGTTCATATTTCAGCTACACATCCATAAATTGTCATACATAAACCACAAACAACAAATGTGGACAGAGGTGCCTAGACATTATCAATATCAATGCCAAATTTACAAACAAGCCTCCTTAGGTGGAACCACAGTATCATAAACTCAAACCATCCCACGCTAAACATTATCTCAAATATAAGCAAAGAACAAAGAAACAAGATGTCCAAAGTCAAGCATAAATTAAATATTGCCACATCATCTAAATTTAACCACAAAGCCTTTCATAACAATGTTTGCAAGTGAGGAACAATGCTTGGCAATGCATCAGGCTGATCTCCAGTGGTACCATCTACTTTGACCCAGAAGATATCACCAACAAATTAATAGATACATTTAGTTCAGACTTCTCATCTTGTCCCATCCCTGTTTATTTAAGTACATATTTATTTAATTATTTATATTTGCTAACCAGGTGAGCTCACTAGACACAAATCTCCCTTATCAGGATTAACCCAAGAGCACTGTTGGTTATGTGATTTGCTCAGAGTCATACAATAGGCAAATGGAGATGGAAGGAATGACACCCTCTATCCTTAACAACAGGAAGTAGCTCATTAGCAGCTCATTGCCTTAATCCCCTGCACTAACTACCAGAGTATTCCTCCTCAAAGCCACATCATGGTTAAATGGGGCAGGGTAATGGATCAGACCCCCCCCCCCCACAGCAATCCCCCAACAACAATGCCCCAACCATTTCAGTGTCCCATTACTTGGCTATTTCTCCCCATTTACCATAGGCGTGATACAAACCTGTCAGTGTACACACTATTTTCTTCTTTATTTCCACAATGATTAGTGATACTTAAAACTTTTATTTCAAACTTTATAGCACAAGTACTGATAGCCATTTGCTAAACAAAACAAATATAGTCTCGCAATGAAAACAGACTTAGCATGAAAATTAAACTTCTCTGCCCTTGAAATTTGCATTCATTCAAACTGCATTGAAATCCACATTCAAGGAAAATGCATCTGGCCTGTGGTGGATTAAGTTTACCTTTGGGATATTTTCAAACTATCAGCCCCTTGCACATATTTTTATGGCCATACATACATGCATGTGTTCTTTGAGGTACCATCCTAATTGTATTAAATTATTTTCCTTGTATAATACAGCATCACTTGTTACAGTGTGTTTTAAATTTGCAGTTTTGAACATTTTTCAAGTAAGCAATGAAACAAAATGTATGAACCAATAATAACAAAACTACCCATTACAGAACATTTCAACCACAAAAGGCTACTCAAACGTCTGTTATTACAATCCACCAATATCAGTCAATATATGCAATCTGCAGAAGTAAAAGTCATCTGAATAATATCACATTAAAGAGATCTATAACTAATGAAAAGGTTTCTGCTGGCAAACAACTTTATATTTCAGTGCTTCATGTACAAATACAGTGCCTGCTGCCATTGAAGAATAAATATCCCATGTTACATTGAAAAAAATGGCAAGGTGGAAATATTACAATAGGGAACAGCTGTCAAACCAACAACAGGTTCATAGTTACTAGTCATCACATCCAAAGGAGGACACACTCAGGAGTGCAGCACCCCATCCCCCTTAAAGGGCACTGTAATACCAGTATTCCATCTACATGGTTTAGGAGTAGAACCCACAGACTTATGTACCAAAGACACGTATGTTACCTGTTGTGCTACTACACTGCTTTTAACTTTATAGCACAAATACTGCTGATGGCCATTTGCTAAACAAAACAGTTAAAGAAAACAGACTTAACAAGACCAACAGCAAAATCTCTTCTGTTGAAACTCAACATTCCTTGACAAAGCACTGAAACTCAGCATTCTTTGAAAATGCACTGAAAGTCAACAGTCCTTGAAAATGCACTTGCTTATGACAGCTAATCAGTTGATGTAGAGGACTCAGGCTCTATTAGCCTGTAATCAAAGTACAGGGTTTGAGCCTGAATAAGTTAACTAACCAACCTGCCATCTCTAACTGGGGCATTTCACAAACATACTCACACAAACGCACATTTATGAAATGTAAGTGTGGCTTTAGTATGACACATACACACACACACACACACACACACACACACACACACACTCACACACACACACACACACACACACACAGACTCTGCTCAAGATGCATGCAGTGTGTGTATTAAAGAAGTAATGTAATGAGAATAGAGTGGGTTCTTAAAGAAAAAGTCTACATTTTGTGGCACCCCCAAGCCTATGGGCCCTAGTCAGCTGTCCAAGTTGCCTAGTGCTGGGTTCAGCTCTGTTCTTCCATATCCATACCACCACCAATAATTACCCTAGAACAAGTCTTAAAATCCTTCTCCAAAACCAAAAATGCTAGCTTCATGAGTCCAAACAGTATACTAGATTGTCACTTAAAACCTAGCCTCACCAGTTCCCTCTTAATATTATTCAGCATTTGTCTTTCCACTATGTCATTGAGGCATGGAAGACAGCTGTTGTTGTACTATTACACAAGGGCAAGCATACTGACTATTTAGCTTTACCGGCATAATCTGGACATTTATGGGGTGTATAATTATAGATCTTATAATCAACAATACTGGCAGGTTACAAACCTTCAATTCTAACCAATTTGTCTTTATGTAAGATAGATCTTGACCACTAAATATGGTAAACTTCTAAGTGAAATTCATTGAAGCACTAGATGATGGCAGATCAGTGCATAATGCCTAACTAAATTTGGTTGAGACTTTTGACACTTTCCCACACGTTGATGTTATTGAGAAGCTGATCCAATTATATGTTAACCCTTACATAATTCATTAGACGGCAAACTGGCTTTCCAACAGGACCAATGCAATCAGGATTTGTGGTACATTCTCCTCAAGAAGGTAAGTTAACAGTGGTTTGCAGTATGATTCTGTTTTTGGGCTACACATATTCAGCATAGATTTTGCTTATTTCCAGGCCAAGTTCAGGGTCTTTGGCTGACCAAATTGGTTAATGACCTCAAACTCTGAGATGTCATCAACTCACCAGATGGCATCCTTACCGTCTGAAAAAAAAAACTCCTGGTTTCAGAACCACAGTCATAAGCTCATTAAAAAGACATGTGATATTGTTCTCTTTGGGAAACAAGAACCCCCTTACACCTACCTCATAAACAACAATATCTCCATCAAAACAGATACTATCATAAGAGATGACAGACAGTACATACCAGCTATCATATTACTTAGTATATGTAACAGCTAAAAGCATATCTTCCAGGTCCAAGGAAGTTATTGTATCCCTCTCCACTTTTCTCTTCTCAGACTCATAATAAACTAACGTACCATTTTGCATTTAACTATCCAGGCACATTGTCCAAAGGAAAAAAACATAGTTCAGAGTTTAGCTGCCCTTGTGAGCTATTTTAAGCCTAGAGAATTTTCCCAAAGGTGAGAATCAGACCTTGTACTTTTTGTCTGTGAGGTAAACATCTCACCTATTATGCCATCCCACAACCTCCAGTGCTTCTTCACTATAAAAATCTCAGGTATGAAGTCCTAAACTACATAAAGCATAAAAAAGCCCACCTTACTCTACTCCATCTTTTACAACTTCTATATGATGATCTTTGCTTATCTTAAGGCTGGAAATGATTAAGCCTGACTGACTTTTTACATGTTTATAAAACAGGTAATGCCTCCAAGACTCATTTTAAATAATAATATTAACATAACTTAATGGTGGGATAGATACCTCTAACAAAGTATCTCTTCCCTATGGAACAGGTTCCCTCCTCCCTATTGAAGTAGCTTCCTAACACTCTTTAAATCAAACCTGGATTAGTGAACAAGGATCTATAAATTTACCCTACTTTATGTCTTCTGTCCATTATACTCAGAATGAGCAAATGGTGGGAATTGAAATGGTTTGGATCCTAATTCTCTTCTCAGCTGATAGTTTGGTGTGCACCTGGTAACATATGTCTGATATTCAGAAAGCTTGGTTTAAAGCTTTTTCTTGAGGGAAGATAACCTGTGTGATTATACTCCTTGCAGCAGCTGTACACATGCTTGTGTACTTATTTTTGAGAATGCACTCCTAACACTCTTCCTGTGCTTGGCAACACTACTATTATTTCCGCCATAGAATATACCACTTTTTTAGATAGTCTATAAAGAGCTGAATTTCAGAAAAAAGATCCCTTGCTTCACCTACCTAACAATAGTTTCAGACCTTGTGAAAGGATACTGTAAGATTTTTGTTTTGGTTGTACTAGAGCAAAAGCCACTTTGGTATTGAGAGGTGTGTTGAATTTTTTGTAGCCTGGATATCCTAGTCTGAATACTACTGCAAGGGTAGGTTGCAATTCCATAAAACTATTAGTCTTCTCTTTAGATCTCCTACTTCCTCAGTTTTGCATGCATAAACGTAGACAACATCCTATTTATTCTAGACAGAAAAACCATATTCTTAGTATGGCACCCCAAATCCCTCACTTTGGTTTGTGCCCAGTTTTGAAGCTGCTACATACAAGCAGATGTCAAGGATGGATTTATAGGCTTATTGATTAGTACTAGATTAACTGCCTTTGTGGGCCATTTTAAGCCTAGACAGTTACCCCATGGGGGATCAAACTCTGCACATTGTGTCTACCTTAACCATTATGCCAACCTCCCACCTTTACATAGAGGAACAAAGGCCTAGGACCAGCAACAGATTTCTGTTTTATATATAATGAACTTGTGAATATGTGAATATGTAATGTGAAATGTGAAATGTGTAAAAGTAACTGAGCTATGAAGGAGAGACCCACATCTAAAATCATTACATGCCCCTAAAAATATATATTGTTCATTTTTGCTAACAGGGTTAATCTCCTAAATTCTGAACAGTCTTTGTCTAGATTATTATTGAGCTTTTGAAGGTCCCCATCAATATAATTTCTCCTTCCCTGAAGTTAATGAATCCTCCTGACAGACTTTTTATATTCCCACCACCATCCCAGTGTGAAAATAAGAAGAGTTCCGTGTAGTAGACTTTTAATAATAAAGCCTTCCTCACCTTCATATATTAACGAATGAGTAAAGAATTCTGTATTCCTTTTAAGAAGGATAGCTACTCCCCTCCTTTACTCCTTTCAGTAAAATTAAACTGCCCCAATGATAAACGCCTGCCGTGATAATTTAATGCCTGATGTAGGCAAAAAAGCTTCAGGTGATACTTGCTTCAGAAGTTGAAACAACCTAACCCTCTTTATAGGATTAGTAAGACCATTAATGTTCAGTGATATCAGTTTGACTCTCTTGCCATTTTGTTTACTTTTTTATAGATACTTGCATATCAATTCTGACTACTGTAAGAATAAATATAATAAAACAAAGACCAGCTCTTAGTCTTATGTATGTGATATTGCTTCAACTTCAAATATCCACAGTACATATAAGGTGTACAGACGTGTGTGTTTTCAGTTTAGGTTGCATGTATATACTAGTTGCATGTCAATGTGTATCTGTATACACTTGTGGTATTCTGTTAATTAGCTGACTAGTCAAAGACTTAGTTTTGTCAGTGTGTTTTTATGGCTAGTTGGTGTCATCTAGTCAGCTAATGAAATTTTGGACCACATCTGTTTCTTCTCAGTGTATTTTGTTAGTCATTTAATCCTGACAATAAATGATTATACTGATCAAGAAGAAATAAATCTGTATTTCAGCATGACAAAGAGATCCATCCACATTACTTACTATGCTTATAAACACATGATCATTGAAAAGTGTTGTAGTGTGGTAGTCTTTGTGTCCTTATCTAGTGCATCTGAAGTCAGATGAAAGACAAAAATCACCACTTTAGATGCTATATGGCTGTTATTATCCACATATTCTGTATTATCTGTATATCATATTGGGCCCGGCTACAATGCAACCAAATAACACATTACAAAACTGGCCGGAATGCATGGATTGTTTTCTGTAATTAGCTCTGACTCTTTCCATGCACCGATCCCATTACTGAGTCCTTCTACAGCTTAACCTGTATATTTCCTTTCCATCGTTAGATTGTTCTTAATAAAGGATCAGATACAGCCTCCAGTACATATCTGCTCCTTGCACCAGTGCATGACTGGAAATCATCAACGTGAATTTTTTATGTGACTAAAAGTAACATCATCCATTTTAATTTTAGAAATGTGACTAATTAGTATATATCATGTGTTACCAAGTTTAGAAACAGGGTAATTCATGCAGGATACTTTATTCAGACATCACTTTGACACTGTTGCAATGAAGGAAAATATAACATTTTCAAATGCTAACATTTAAAAAGTAAACAGACTTTAATATACTTTTACATTTGTTCTCATGATGATTGCCTGTTACAGAAATGTCCGCTTCTGTTTTTGCACTCAAAGAACACGAGACTGACATTGAGTACATTTAGTACTATCTTACATATCAAGTAATGAGTCTTAACCAATTATAATATAGAAAACAGCAACCTGTTCAAACATTATCCTCAGAAAGGGTTTTGTGTTATCCACCTGCAGGTCCTGTAATTTAATGCCATTATCTGTAATACTTCACTCCGTATGAAGCATCATCTTATACCCAGGTAACTTTCCAGTAATAGAAAAAAATCTTTAAACTGCACTCTAACAACACAACATCTTTCAAATGTATGTTACATGATTATTTTCAAAGTAATAAACTTATTCTAGTTAGTTAGCTAGAAGAACTTATGGAGTCTTCACCTGATTGTGCTTTGTGAAATAAAAACTATGATAACAAAAAGCAGTAAACACAAATCAAAAACTTTATTCACTTTATGTTAAATACTTTGGCTGCAGACAAGTTGTTTAGCCTGACCTGAAAAATATCTTTCAGGTTAGTACCTCATTTCCTAACAAAAGTAGGTACCTCACTTATATCAGAAACAAAAACAGGTACCTCACTTATATAAGAAATAATGTCTGGAATGGCAATAAGAATTATCCAATTACGTTCTATTTTTTTTTTCATCTCAGGTGATTTTCAAAAGCATTGTCAAACAACTTATCTGCAGCCAGAGTGTTTAAAATGAAATGAATAAAGGATTTTGATTTGTGTTAGTTTTTTTTTTTATCAGTTTTCAGTTTCAAAAATTTGTGTTATTTTCTGGAGGCCATATTTTGTATATAAACTACACTCAGTATCAAATAAGGCTAATCACTATGCTACTACATCAAGAACAACAACAAAAGCAGTGTGCATTACCTCCTAAGCTTGGAAGACACTCTCAGTTGTTTTACTTTAAGGAATAACAAACAAGATGGTGTTCCCACAATTTTCATGCCAGCTTCCTGTTGGACAAGTGAACTTACATATTTTATACATTTAATAATTTTTCTAAGTTGTACGTTCTACATAACAGTATATTTTTCTACTAACAGGTGCATAGTCTTTTTCCACTGTTTATGGAGCTTACATACTGTCTTGATTTCTGCATGATTTCTTCTGGGTACTCGAGTTGCAGCTCACTTCACAGAGGAATGATGGTTAATTTGAGTAGTTACCTTAAACCATTCACCTATATGACATTTATTTATTTATGGAGTTATTTATTTACTTAAAATATGGTAATTGGACTTGAGCGCTGATCTAGTTGGACCATTTTCAGGCTTAGTCCAGGTACAGTACATAAACAAAGAAAATTGATGTAGATTGCAAAGTGAGGAGTATACAGACAAGATTGGTGTGCAGACTAAGACAACCAGGTTATAATTATATACAGTGCTAGAAATAACATAATAAAGTTGGCATTTAAACTGTACAACATCACACTGTCTAGGTTACAAGAATTTTGTTGTTAGGAAAAAAGAAAAAGGGGGAAGTATAAATGTAGTGGGAAGGGACAAGGGTGGTGTATGAAGATAGAATAAAAATATATTATTGCTTGTAAGAAAGACATATTAGGCAGCATTGGATGTATGATGCAGATAGATTCTACATGAAAGGGAATAAAAGTGCCTAGAAGGGTAAGAGTCACAAGTAATATGTTTGTAAAGGTTATATTAAAAAGTATTCAGTAATTATGGGAACAACAAATTTGAAGTATGTTTCACATAAACAGTAACCCAAGTACTCCAAATTATTTATCATAAATGCTTACTAGTCCAGCAAAGCCAGACTATTTAAACTGAGCAAACAAGAAGGTAAGTTACTTTCATCCACATATAGCCCCCACCTCCCATTCAGCACTTATAGCCCTTTGCTGTGTACACCCTATCTGGTTGTGATAAAACATAGTGCCGCTCAACATCTTAGCACAACAATTGGGTACAAAGCCAAAAAAAATAACGAGGAACAAAGGCCTAGGACCAGCAACAGATTTCTGTTTTATATATATATATATATATATATATATATATATATATATATATATATATATATACACACATATATCTATATCTATATCTATATCTATATATATATATATATATATATATATATATATATATATAATTTTGCTAGAATAATATTTTTGTATTAGCATGTATTTTCTGGAGAATATGAAGTCTGAAACTCAAATGCTTATCATTATTTAATGACTGCAATCCTGAATGAGTTGCCAGAAACTGCAAGTCTTATAAGGAACATACCAAATTATGATGCAAAATCCAGGGCATTCTGTGAAATTTCGGACAGATTAGAGTTATACAACTTCAATTTTGCTTTGCATGAGCAGTAGTCACACGTTTTCTAACATAATTCACACAAATGTGCATTACACCTGCAAAGTTCAATAATTAACTGAGTAAATGAAAAGCAAGTTAGTTACTTTCATCCATAAGCATGTATGCCAAACTGTGGTAAAAACTAATACATCTCAATCTAGTGATGAAATAATCAGAAACAAAGTGAAGTAATAATGAAGAGCAAAGGCCAAAGATCAGAGACAGATTTTAAATGTTGTTCTCATAAACTTAGAAAGTTGCTAGCATAACAGATTGTACAATGGTGTGCATTTTCTAAAGGCTAGAATGTCTTAAAAGTCAAATGTTTGTCATTATTTGTTGACTGCAATCTTCAATGACTTGACATAAAATGTAAATTTTATGAGGGGAAAGTTAAAAATATAAACCAAAATCAGGGACATTCTGTGAAAGCAGAAAGAGTTTCAACTTTGTTTTACACAAGAATATGTATACCAATCATACCTCTCAACTGTCCAGATTTTCTCAGAATGTCTACATTTCTGGCTCATATTTTTGATCTGTTCCGCATAAAATGTGCGTTTTTTGGAAATCGCTAAGGATAACAATCACTGAATAATGACGTGCATTTGAGTTTCACAACTGATATACACTTCATACCCTTCAGAAAATACATGTTAACATAAACCCTATTATTCTAGCAATGTTCTAAGTTTATAAGAGAAATATGTAAACTCTTCCTATTTTTGGACCTTTGCCCCCCCCCATTATTTTAGGCTTTGTCCAGATTTCTTGCACTAAGAGGTTGAGATGTATGATCCCAATATATTCCATACACATGGGCACTAGTATTATAAAACCAGACTTTAAAATTAGAAAACAAGGGTAAGTTGCTTTCTTCTACAGCCAGACATGCTTCATTTAGTGATTGCAGTCTTTAGTGACTTGCCATGAGGTAAAGTCAGGGGCATTGTGTGAATTAAGGAACAGTTTTTAATTGTTTAATATAAACTATAGCCAAAGAATAAATATTCAAATTTATTTTATACAAATGTACATTAGTCCTGTAAAGCCATTGTTTAAACTGAGCACATGCCAAGACAATAAGTTGCTTTCATCAACAGCCACCACAACTCCTAGTGAATGCAGTTCTCGATGATTTGCTGGAAAACCACACATTTTATGAGGTACAGACCAAAAATGTGAGGCTAAGTCAGAGACATCCTGTGAAGTCAGGAACAGTTTTAATTTTGTTTCACTCAGTTACCAGAGAATAAATATCTGACTTAATTCATACCACATACTACTCTTGAAAAGCCAGACTTTAAAATGAGAAAAAACAAGAGGGCAAGTTACTTGCATCTAGAGTGACCCTCCACTGCCATTTAGTGGTAGGTGACAGAAATCATCAATGAGTTACCAGAAGACCATGGATTTTATGAGGCACAGACCCAAGCAAAGTCAGGGATAGTTTCAACTTTGTTTCAGAAGCAAACAGTAAACAGTCTAAATTATTTTGTGTAAATAAAGTCAAACAAAGCAAATGGTCTGTTTCATTCATCCGCAGCCAGTCTCATCCTCCCTTATTTATTCATTGCAATTCTCAATACTGTATTTGGTTGCCTACCAGAATTTGAAAAAAAAACTGCTAAAAATTCCCTCATCAACAAACAAAATGTTTCTTCATTTATGGCCAGCCCAAGCCCCATTATTTAGTGACTACATGTCACAGTTCAATACTATATCTAGTTGCCTGACAGAATAATAATTATACTAAACAAATTTCCTCTTGGACAAACAATATGTTCTCTCATACACAGCCAGCCTGCACCCAGTTATTTAATGACATATCTGTTTGCCTGCCATGATACCAAAAATATTTACCTTACATTACTATGACCCTCTACTGTAGTTCCAAGAAAATGGCCACACAGTATGCAACTCTGTACTGTACTATTTAATATTTGTGGGCTCGCACTTTGCACAGGAAAGCCATGTGCTGTTCATTTACTTACTTTTAAGCAAAGAAGTAAAGTAAAGTAACTGTTATACTTAAAATAATTAAATAAATAAAGCATGATGTTTACACCCACCTTTGTCAAGCTACTCAAATGTCATTCAGAGACTGATTGCATTTTTCCTTGTATCACATAGAAAATCATATAGTGTATTTCAAAATATGCTCATTAGCATGATGCAGAGGATAGGAAGAAATGGAAAGAGATGATCCGCTGTGGCGACCCCTAACGGGAAAAGCCGAAAGAGAATGATGAATGATGAGCATAAATCTAGGCAAGGTTTATTTGCTTTAAATGTGCAGTCAGTGCTGTTTCTTATTTGTTTTTGTGAAATGAAATTCTGTTACATAGATATAAGCTATAAATGGCCTAATGCTTAACATTAAACATTTATGAATCCAACCCCTACACTTATCCTCCAGGACCATTAGATTCAAACCACAACAAATGCATATTTGATTATCATGAGATGAGGTCAGTAGTAGAATACATTTCATCAAGTTTTTGGTTTAATTACATTTCAACAATGTATTCAACTTCAAAAAAATATTTTGCTGTGTTTTTGTATTCTAATGTCCGATTTAAAACACATCATCAATGAGACAATCACCATTCCACCTCAAAGTGGTACTGCATAATGTCACAAATCATATTTTGTAGTATATGTGCAGAACTACCTAGCAACTAAAGAATGTGTCTGATTTACTTTGACAGGCAGTCATAAAATGACAAGCTGAAAAATTGCAACACAATGCTGAAAAAGAAAACAATAAATACATGAGGTAGAGTTTACCTTGTAATTAAGGATCCTCTACATTTTGGTAGTTTACCATAGGCAGAGTCAGTTTGCACAAAGCCGACATTTCTTCAGAAAAAGATCATAAATCTGAGAATTGATATTTTAGATATCTAAAACATTTTTAACAGACCACTGCATGCATTTTCATTATTTATTTTCATGAAAAAAGTTAAGAAGGGTGTATACAAATTTTGTTGTGAAAACATTACAAGATGTCCACTTTTCACCTTCCTTCAAAGGTCTGCATGGATGTGAAATTTGCCATTCAGCACATGCAAGATCACTTTTTGTGCTTTCTGATAAGAAATGTTATATGCCTGTTACATTATAATGATGGTAATACAAGGGACTGAACACTGTTGAAAAATGAATGCTGTTGTGATTCATTTCTCATCCGTAACTTTCCAGACACTTATTCATCTACTCACACCCTTATTTATGGTCCAAAGCAGTATTTATTCTAACTTCTTTTCCAAAAAATGATGCAGTAATCCTAGCTATCCTTTCCATTTCCTGTAATTCGTCTTGCCACACATCATCTTGTTCCAGCTGCCAGCAGGGAATGGACTTGTGCTACACGTGTTTATACCAGATTTGCTATAACAGCACATGACCTTGAGGCAATAGGATTAGTCTGCCATACTACACTGTGATTCACTCACTGAAAATGCTTTTATTTCTGTCTTTCTTCGTCTCCAAGACTATGACATGTAAACAAAATTGTATTATCATATCTTTATCATGTCCATTATGTGCATTATGTAACAGGGTATCCCCCACTGCTGTGATATGTGAAATCAAAACAATGTCAATTCTATACTCAGGATAACAAATTTGTCAAGTATACATTTTCTATGTCATAGTCTCATTCCCAAATGGAAGCCACCCGCCAGCTCTCATTTGTTTTTTTTTTTTAAGTCTGACATTAACGATACAATAGCGCACTATTTGATCACATGTAATGTGGTCATAAGATGTATAGGTACTCTGTATGACAAGACTCATTACACAGCACAGTGATGTCTGCCAGGCTAACTATCCACAATGACCAATAATCTGAATAAACCACATATAGGAAACAGATGCTTTACTGTCTGTGGTTTTAACGTCTGGTAGCATCTGACTCCAAACTACCATTTTCAGTATAACCACTAATACATCACTTCTCTTAACATTTCTTCTCTTGATGACCATTTATCAAAAAGACAGGCATGTTTGCTTACACTGAACAACATAAATACAAATCAAACCTCAGTCACTGCTTTGTTACTGTCAAAAGCGTGACAACTTAACTCATAAAAAAACAACATATGCAAACATGCCTGCAAGCAACTTTGGTATAATAAGGTTATTACATCACAAATCATTTAAATCACTTTGTAACAGTAGAATAATACTTCTTTAAGGAATACTGATTTATGTCATCAATATACTGTATTTATACACTCTAGCTAAGATTTAGATCTTAGATCCAAATAATGTTATGGACCCCTGAGATACTAGTTTGCCAAATATTGCAATGAGTGTACCCTAGCCAGGTAACCAAATTCTTCTGAGACTGATGGACTTTTGTCCTTAAAGAGTCTCCTATATACTTTTGTGAAGCCTGGTATGAGGGTTGTCATAGACTTCCTGAACTAGAGCCTGTTACTTGACTATAACAGTTTTCAGCAGTGCAAGTTAGGTCTGCAGGAGGCAATGATATTGTCCTGCTGTGTCCTGTAGGTGTTTGAATTTTTTCACCTATCATCAACTAGCATTCTTTATGAAGTTAAGAGATGGGTGCCAAAGTATACAGGCATCCACTACAGAATGGTATGCCTCATTCATAAGATTGTCTCTTTGCATTATCGTCAGTGGCAGTCTAAATATCAGTGCTGTAGCACTATGTTTTCTTTTTCTGGCAGAAGTGACCAGATATTAGACAGAAGAGTTACTTAATTGCTCACTTACTAGTTTGGATAAATGGGTAAGTCATTTTATCCTTCACAGAGCATTTTCTGCCACAGTCTTGGCCACAAATGCAAGGACAAATGCAATCTATATGGACAATTTAGAGAAGGCAGTCAACCAGTTTATTTTTAGGAGATGGGACAAAACTGAAATACCTAGAAAAATACATATATATATATATATATATATATATATGGGTCTACTTCTAATGACCGAAACGCCGATTCGCCGACAGTGAAATCACCGACACGAAACGACCGACAACGCACAAACCCGACAACGCGAAACACCGAACACCATAACACCGACACACTACACGGAAACAACACAGTACACTACAACACATATCCACTAGCCCTAACCCAAACCCTAACCCTAAGGTCCGACACTACCGCACACTCTCCCTACCTGCACCCTAACCCTAACTCACTTACACACCCCGAACCCCAAGCTCCGACACTACCGCACACTCTCCCTACCTGCACCCTAACCCTAACTCACTTACACACCCAACCCCAAGCTCCGACACTACCGCACACTCTCCCTACCTGCACCCTAACCCTAACTCACTTACACACCCAGAACCCCAAGCTCCGACACTACCGCACACTCACCTATCACACACCCTAACCCTACATCCCTGAGTATTGCACACTTACCTGTCCGCTCCCTACTCCTAAATCCCTCACTATCGCATACTTACCAGGTCGCGCTTACACATTCCCCTTGTCGGTCTTCCGTCTGTCGGGATTCGAGCGTGTCGGTCAACTGCGTTGTCGGTCGTTTCGTGTCGGTGATTTCACTGTCGGCGAATCGGCGTTTCGGTCATTAGAAGTAGACCCATATATATATATATATATATATATATACATAATATGCAAACTCTGCACAAATAATAAACTTAACTCAGAACTGAATCCAAGATCCCAGTCTGCTCACTTATATTATGTCACTAATGGTAAGTGTTGTTTTCTTGCTCAGGCTCGGACACTAATAGTCAAACATCCTCCCTCACATCAGGACATTGAAGATGATAGTCCAATGTTTTCTTTAACACTGCCAAACCAAAGATGGTCAATTATTGTCAGTCATATCAGGTCACTTAAGTTCAAAGAGCCTTCTCCTTAGGCCACTGATGATTAAATGGTGGTCATCATAACAAACTACCCCCGTCACCCTTTTCTATGATGCTCATCTCCCTCATTACACCAAGTCACTGATGGGCAAACATCTTTTCATCAAGATACTGCTGACGGTTAAGCTCCCTTTTCATTGCAAATCACTGATAGTCATATTTGCCCCCAACAGCAGAAAGCCAGCAGCCAAATATCATCACTCATTGCTGACCACTGCCTGATAAAGTAATACACATAAAAATCAGCTGTAGATTCTGTTTATATATATATATTCATTCATTCATTCTGTTAACCAGGCAGATGCACTGTCTAAAAGGATAACCATTTTCAAGAACAACTTTAGAAAGTACTTCAGTTGTAAACATATATAAAATGACAAGTGTGTGGATGGAGAAATTCAGTTAAAAAAAGACACAATACCTGGCAAAGAATGGGAGTAATTTACTTAAGCTGACCACCTAAAGCAGTATTTTTCAAATAAGCGTTTGGATTTTTTTTTTCATTTATTAACTGGGTAAACCAAATAACCCAAAGCTCCTTTCTTTAGTCTAAGAGCAGTGGGTTGTTTATACTTAGAAGTGCAGACACAAGGAATTAAACCCAGGAGTAAAGCAGTAACACTCATTAGCACTTCATAGCTTTATATATATGAGCTATAATGCTGGGTATACTCTGTAGATTCTTTGGGATAACAGGATTGATAGCTCAGTAAAACAAAGTTTAAATATATTTATTTATTAAGATTTGCTTACCAGGAAAGTTTGA
Source organism: Protopterus annectens (assembly GCF_019279795.1). Classification (NCBI taxonomy): domain Eukaryota; kingdom Metazoa; phylum Chordata; order Ceratodontiformes; family Protopteridae; genus Protopterus; species Protopterus annectens. The sequence continues at coordinate 440,222,588 of NC_056734.1, read as the reverse complement.
CTGGGTTCAGGATCTCATTTTCAGTGGAGGCGCAGGGAGAAAATTTCCATTTAACAGAGAAAGAAAATTCAAAGACATTATATAAAAACTGTTGAAAATTTATACATTTCAATAATAATCAAAATTATAAGACATACAAATATGACAAAATACGTTGCAAAGAGAACTGTAAGAAAAAGCAAAGTAAAACACTATATACACTTCTTGTCAATTTACACTGGTGATAAATTAGTCATGTGTTTAGTTTAATTATAAATATAAAAGGAGAGAGATTAGGATAGATTAGTATAAATGGGGAGCATGTGATAGGAAGAGGTTATACAAAGTGGTAGAGAGGGTAGGATAGCCAAGTGAAGATTAGAAAGCTGTGATGTGCATAGAATCCATACGAATGGGGGTGAAGAAATGTAGAAAAGTAGACGAGAGTGATGTTCAACCAGTGGTATAACATGATCAGAGCCTTGAGTCTGATTGGTGGTCTTTCAGAAGATGCTTGAAGGAAGAATGGTAAGTAGCAGTTCTAATAGTCTGGAATAGAATTCAATTTTTTGACAATAAAGCAGCAGTAAAGGTTATTTCCAATTGCCTTTTGAGGGTTATATATGGTGAGACGTTTATCATTAGAACAAAGGGGTCTGTTTGGTTGATAGGAAAGAAGAGGAGAGCTTAGCTCTGGACAGGCATGGGGTTTATAAATAATGTGGGCAGCAGCTAGTTGTACAACGTCCAGGTAGTGGGGTAGTTCAAGCCAGTTCAAACTTTTCAGGGCCTTGCAGAGATGTGTATGGCATTGTTTATTGGCAACAAATTTAGCAACTTTGCTGAAGTATATTTCAAGTTTAGTTTTAACAGATACCTGCAAGTTGGTAAGGGTAGGGAAGAAGGTAAGTGGTTACCAGGGTGGTTTTACCAGAGTTTATAAGAAAGTTTTTTATGTCTGTAAAGAATGCCAAGTTTCTGGTGAGTTTTTTTCTTCTATTTTTTAATGGTATTATCTTGAATGTGGAGTTCAAATCTGAGGTTGTCATCAATTGTCACATCAAGCAGATTTTATGGGGTGCAGATTATGTCTGTCTGTTGTTAAGTGAGAAGATTTTGAAGCAGGATTTCAGCTATCAAAATTAATAGTTATAAGAACAATAAGAAAAATACATAGCTGAGACAAACACAGAGTTGGGGGAATGAGGGGGTATTTCAAAGTGAACAAATTTTGAAATTTAATTTAAGAATGATGTGCAGACTGAACTCTTAGTTGGTGTTACTACTACATCACAAAGTAGCTTCAATTGTGGTTTATTTTATCCACGGAGGCATAATGTTGTGTTACATTTGTAGGAGTGCACCAACCATTCTTTACGTTAGAAGTCTGAGCAAGGGGTATTTAAACAATATTACAGCAATACCAATATTAGTAACTGAGTCTTCATTGCATAAATTCCAATTATAATCTTGTGAGAGCCCTGTAAATTACCACATCATGCTCTTGGCCTTAAAGGGGAGGCAAAGGCATAGGCAATACCTGCATTTGTTAATCTAATCTGCCATATTTATAACAGGCTCTTTCCCTTCAAAAAAGTTAGAATTAGAGATTAGACTTCCCCTTAGTTAACAGTTCATTTCAAAAAGTAGATCAAAAAGTGTGATGCAGATTTGAAAATGTGGAAAGCCAACTTGGCCAACAAGAACAAATCCAATACGAAAAGAGGTTAGAGTCAGTATCAGTTCACATAAAGCCACCTATTTCTGAGAACTTCTGGTAAAAAAAAGAACAAACAACAAAAACACAACAAAAAATTCTAGTACACTAGTAGATATATTTGCACCAACAATGTTTTCCCTAAACTACCAGCACTAGGTACACTCACCTATGAAATATTACATAATATCAGATAATAATAATTCCCTAAACTACCAGCACTAGGTACACTCACCTATGAAATATTACATAATATCAGATAATAATAATCAATCAGTGTTACATTACTACCCATTTTCACTTCCTCAGTCTTCCACAATATTCCACCAGCAGCTCCTGTAACTCCCTGCATAAAGTCAAACACAACCAGTTCTTGGACTGCATCTCTAAATATGACATACTCACAGATGAGCAGCACGGGTTTATGCCAAAACATAGTACCCATGCAGCTTTGAATACACTTACCAACCAAATTTACAATAATATGGACAAGGGTCTTCTAACAGGTTGATATGAAATGTGCCTTTGAAGCAGTCAACCATACTCTGCTGGTTAATAAATCATTATTCATAGTTTTTCTAATGAAGTCTCATTTTAGTTTAAAAGCTACATTATGGGATAGGCATTCAGGGCATGGGGAGCACACATACAATCCACAACTGGTGAAATACAATATGTTTTGCAAGGATCAATATTAGGACCACTTTAATTTTCACTTTTCAGTAATGTCATGTTATTGGACTTCCTTCAGATAAATTGTCTACTCTACACAGATGACATAGTTATCACCAACTATGGTAATAATTCCATTCAGCTATCCAACAAGTTAAATTAAAATGAAATCCTTATTGTAAAACTGTTTAAATACAAGTACATTTATCATAAACACCACTAAATCTAAGACAATGCAATAGTGCAATGCCTTAGAAATGCCAACAATATCAGCATCACAGATCCTAGTGGCTCACCCCTGCCAAGTACTATTTCAGAGAGGTATCTGGGACTTTCTTTGGATTAAAATTTGATGTTTACTCCACAGTCTGAAATAATTTTAAACAAAGGACTATCAGAGGATAAGCTATCATGCAAAAATCTCCAATGCACTCACATATGAAGTGAGGAGGGCCATACCTCTAATTGTACTGACAAAAGAGTGATACCTGGATATTGGTAGTAAAAATGAGTTTTATTTTGCAGCAAGATGTCCTTTGCAAGCAGATTTAAAATGCTTTTTTAACTGTTTAAAGTGAAAATGAAAGACTTTGAAAGAGTGGGTGTCTCTTGTCTTGATTTCACAAGTGTCTGGAGCCCATTTTAGACAGATGACTTATTACGCTGGTTCTTCAGGGAATGAAAGATAGATGGTCATTTGGTTAGAGTGCTGGCTAAATGACTAACAACTGAAAGTGTACAGTAGAACTGATGTTCAATGTGCTTAATTAAGTACTCTTTCTTGTTTGAGGTGCAGTAGAGGAAGGAAGGTGAGATGTAATCAGTTGAGCATATTTGTGTTCCACTTAATTTAGAGTTTAGAAATGAAGCACATTTTCTTTGTTTTGTATATTAAAGGGCATAAGATTATATACTGCCGGAACTGGTCAAAGGACAAATCTCTGTAGCAGTCTGTTTTACCTTCGCATTCACCCGTCTGCGACATATTAATGACTTGCTAAATTACATATTTTCAAAAAAGTGACTATGAATATTTAAACTACACAGTGTATACTGTGTACAGGTTTCTTGTAATATGCCAGTGTAATTAAAGTATTTATTGACCACCTCTCAACTTTTGCATCTTGAGTTAAAGACAAAGCCCAAAATAATTAGGAAGAAGGCCCCACATTAGTAGTAGTTTTTAAGTACTGTTAGTGATGTCTGAGAATTTCTGAAAATAATTCCCAATTTTAGGAGGGATGGTGCAAAAGTTTGAGAACAAGTTAGTGCATCCCTCCAAAATCTGGACAATTGACCAACTCTAGCAGTGTGTTTTTCTTTTTTTTCATCTTCGTCAGTGGTGTAGGAAAGAAGGCAATCCAAAGACCCGATGAAATAGCGGCAAAACACAGCAGCACGAAATGGTAGGGGTTTCACGGAAAAGTACCAAAAATTGTAATATTTTTCCATCTAGTAAACCACAGAAATCACTATTGCTAAACCATATGAAAATGCATTTGGCTTCCTCTGCAAGCTACTGAATACACTGACCAACAAAGTGTTTAATGACAGCTATTGCCCACTCATAACAAATGACACTTTTTGAAAAACAGTTGTACTCTCTCAAGCATATAGACCAACTGCAGTTAATCTGACCTCCCTTCAGATTAGTACTCACAGAAAGATCCTTTGCCAAAATGGCTCCAGCTTATTGGAATGACACTCCGGAGGACATAAAGAGCTGCAATAGCCTAATAATATTTAAAAAGTCTCTTAAGTCTCACCTAGTTAAGGAAAAGAAGTGTTCATGCTTCAGAGATGTTGGGTGATGTTTCATATACATGGGACTCTACTTTATTGTCTGCCCTTCATCTTCTCATAATCCTTTATTTAATGAAAGTTTCACCACATGGCTCAAACCTACAGACTCTAACTAGTTACTATGATGCTCAATTTAGGCTCCTCAGCCATTACATCTAGTGTCTGTGGTGTGTGTGTGTGTGTGTGTGTGTGTGTGTGTGTGTGTGTGTGTGTGTGTGTGTGTGTGTGTGTATGGTGTGTCTGTGTGTGCTCATGTGCATGCGTGTATGTATGCATTATATATATATATATATATATATATATATATATATATATATATATATATATATATATAGATCCATATGCAGATGTAGCTTACTGTCACAGTCTTGGAGCCCACAGTCTTGAAACTCATAATTATGGTTTTTGCGATCGTGGGCTTCTAAATTGTGATAGCAAACCCATATATATGTACCTGCATGTTTGTGTATAAATAACTTGCAATAATGTCAACACTTGTACTATTCACTGTTCTCTGCTGCATCATCACATTGCTTGTACTCAGCTCTGTCACTGTTATAGCCCAAGTATTGCCTGACCTGAAACTGTTGGTGCCACCCTTTGTGCTGTAATTAAGTTACTACAAGGGTGGAAGGGTTGGCATAATGGTTAAGGTCTTAACCTCACAGATTCAAAGCACAGGGTTTAATTTTGGCCTCTGGATATTGGCTAGGCTTGCATTAGTCTGCAGACTAATAGCCTAGTATTTACCGCTGAACCTACACTTTAATGCTCCAACATATTTGATTGCCTTCCTTATGTCTCTTGTAACTGTTTCTGCCTTTGGGCTAGGTCACAGCTGAAAAGAGTCCTTGGACCAGTTCACTTAACCAACTAACAAACTAAAATAAATAAATTTATTGCCGTCCATCACATTGTTCATGGTGTTCATCCATCCATTCATTCATGCATCCATTCTTACAAGTTGATCCAGCTACTTTAGTGACTCCAAGAACAGCTGACACTATCCACAGATTTTACAGGGTAATTTGGGAATGGAAGTAGATCTCAATGCCTTTCTTACATATCACTCATACACACATCTAATGACAATTTAGATTTGTAAATCTGCTTACCCCATGTCTTTGTGATATGGAAATAAACCATAACAGCCAGACAAAGTCAATGGAAACACAGGGAGGGCATGCAGACTCTACACAGAACACACTCAAGTTGTGAATCAAACCATAGAACCTCCTGCAGTGCTACTCACTACACAATCATGTTTCCCTTTTCATGGTATAAGACAACCTAAATATATTTGTACTGATGTGGTAGTTATAAGCTATAAAAATCCAAATTACCTGGCTCAAAAATAATTCAGCAGTCTGCTACCAATATATACAGGACTGGACTGAGCTGACTACCCACTAAAAAAGAGTATGGTGTAGCGCCCTTTCTAACTATCCAGGGATATTTTAAACCCTTTGATGAGTGGCACTGGAGACATGATCTAGAAAAAAATCTCAGAAAGACGCAGACGTAAATATGCTATCATTACACTTTGCATGAAAAATAGCTGTTTAAAATAAGTCCTAATACATAAAAAATATTTGCTAATTATCTCTCTCAAGAATGGGTACATTTTTTCATGCCATACAAGTGGTTACCAGAGTGCCACTTCTGTTTTTGTTGGTCCAGTCATATAGCAACCACATCTGAGGGGAACTGGCCAAAACACATCAATTTATTTAAAACAGCTTGGAAGGATGCCTGTTGCATTATTCAGAATGCAGATTAACTGGCAAGAGCAGGATAGCTCCTCCTATCCTAATCAATAATATAATAAGATCCATTGTGGGAGGATGTTAGTGCAAACATCCAGGTAGAGTAATTTAAAATTACTACAGCAGTGTTCTGTTGATGTCTTTTAATGAATATACATATAAACACACGTACACACACACACACACACACACACACACACACACACACACACACACACACACACACACACACACACACACTCCCCCTTTATAAAATGGATATAGAAGAGTAACGCATTCTAGTTCAACTAATGTGTTAATGTCATTGTTTAGTATAGAAACTGCAGACTCTGCCAGTGTATGTCTTTCATCCTCCAGTAGATTTATTATGTACAGTCAGTACAGCCTTGAATTACACAATTATTAAGACACTAAGATACAATTAAAAAGACTGATCAATGTATCCATCAACCACTGTGTGGAAGAGTTTTGGGTCTTATATTTCATTTCTCTCTTCCAGTCTTAAGATGTGTGCTTTTCTTTCTTTCTTTCTTTCTTTCTTTCTTTCTTTCTTTCTTTCTTTCTTTTTCAGAAGAAAATGCTACCCTTTGGAACACAAGTGGTGACACATCTAAAGCTGCATGTTTCTCTAGCAGTTCCATTTGTCCCAGGGCAATTATTGTGTTGTAAAATTAATACGTAAGCCTAGTAACCTCAGGTTACTTCCAGACATACATAGTTTGCCTGGCCTCTAAGTTTACTGCTCCTTTAGAATAAGACTGCCTTCAGTGGCTGTACCATGAAATAAATGTATGCCTGTATACCTGGGAAGGAGAAGGCTAACATGGCAGCCATTGCAGGTAATTCCCAACCAAGTAATAAGGGCATTCAGGAAGTGATGTAATACCTGCTAGTGTTAGTGCAGGCATTACTTCATGTTTTTAAGGAGATTAAGGCCACCATCTTTAAACGTGAGGAAAATGTCAGGCACATGAACAGGCTATTCCTCAACAAATCCAGGATTTTGTGGGTCTCAGACTCTAACAAAGATGAACATGGACCAGACTCAAGAACTGCAGATTTGGTAATTTTTACTGTAATAATAAAACTGACAAGTTAAAGAGCAGGAGCCATCGTAATAACTTATGGTTAACACAAATGTTCAGAAATCCTAATATTGCCAACCACTTTGATTATACATTCTCAAATTCAGAATCTGGGAAGTCATACTGAGGGAAATAAAGGAGCTGGGGCTGGCTCAGAAAATGAGAGTAGTAGCCTATGAATAGCAACTACTAGCACTCCTTTTGAAGTAGAAGGACTTAATTCCAGCCTCGAGCAGGTTAAATGATGTAGATATAAATGTGCATTTAGTTTTTGGCTTCACTCGTGGTCCAGCAAAGGCAGCATCAACTCTCTATGAACTGCCAGTGGAAGCAAAGTCCTACACAGCGACTCTGCAAGGGAAAATAAATACTACAATGAAAGGAACCCTCATCCCTGTCAACTGAAATGGAACCCTTTAATTAAGGGAAGACAAATGATAGCCATCAAAGAGGGTGAGTAGGATTCTAGTGCTAAAGTAGCAACTCTCCACTGTCCAGATAACATGACCTTGTAACACCAATTATTTTCTGCTACAGTTTTCAAGGCCAAAATACCCAAACCATGCAGCAAGAACAAATCCGAAAATGAGGCCATGTAGAAAATAGACCTTATTAGCCTGGAAGACTAAATCTTTGGAAAGAGAGGGGTTGATTAAGACAACATCAGTTGTAATTGATGGATTGCTGACAGTGAGTGATCTCTGAGGGTATCAGGCATTTCTTTCTTTATTAATATACAGGATGTAGAACAGATCACCTGGATCCCATATAGTAGGCACTTATTCGTATCTCCTGAAAAAGTGGTGCACACTACTGCTACTCCCCTACATTACGCTCTAGCTATGACTTTAGTGCATGTCATTGGGAAAATCTGGGTGATTGTAGGAGCAGTTATTTTGATCATTTCTGTTTTTTTTTTTTTTTATTAGTAGTTGTTTTCATGGCTAGTATCTATGTCTGATTACTCCACATTGGTCTGGACCCACTCTCAAGATTTATTTGCAGTTTACATGGATGTCTGCTTGTGTCTGTAAGTCTGTTGCATGTAGGTTTAATCATACTGTTTCTCCTTTATCCCCAGTATCTTGCATGGAAGGATGGCTTTTTTTAAGTTAACATATTCAGTGTTGCTTGACTCTCTTATTGAGGACTAAGCTGCCTCATACTTGTTTGAATTTAATAAATTCAGATAATATGAACTATAGTTGATGACACAAGGTAGTGTTGTTATTTTTGTTTTGTTTACATTAGGTTTTACCTGTTTTATTCCTCATTTCAAATGCTACTCTGACTATTCACATGACAGTCGTAAGGCTAGTTGGAAGAAGAAAACTTTAATCTCTTCTCAGATTACTGCATGCTGTGAGTGACTTTCAGGAGTTTCGTGCATGATACACATCAAACATTTAATAGGAACTGATGGCTGTATCCAAATTTCATGACATACTGAAACCTATTCTCAGTAGTACCTGTAGATAAGGCCATGCATATCTCTTCTTGTGATGACATTGATTGCATACTGCCTATGCCATCAGTGTTAGCAGACAATATACTTAAATAATGATCACCTTTGCCTGTTACAATAGCTTTACAGCCTGTTGCTTTGACATTTTGTCCTTAGTTAAATTGCAAAAGCTAAGAATATGTATGATCATAGTTTTATAACAGTATCTGCTATTTGCTTGAAGAGCCCCATAAGTCTTACCAAACTGTTAAAGCACTACGCCCCCCCCCCCCACCCACCATGCCAATCAAGTATCCCTTATTATATGGAACATTCATCATTTTGAGTCTTAAAAATGCCATGTTACTCACTGTTCCACATAGGTTCATAGGTTCATAGGTGTGTACTAGGCTAATGGCCCTGGGGCCTTTACAAGCCTAGCCAAAGGATTACCCTGGCATAGTGCCACCTGACCTTAGTTCCCAGGGCCTCTGTCAAGTAGAGCCACTGGAGTTATCCCCATGGTGAATTTGCTGTTTCACATCGACTCATCAAGATTTCTCTTGAAGAGGGTCAGTGTGGTGCTCTGCTTGATATGTATGGGAAGTCTATTCCATACCATGGGGAGTCTCTGGGTTATGGACCTGTCTCTCCAGCATGTTCTGCTAATTGTGGTAATGAGGTTGAGGTCTTTGGAGCTTGTGGTGCGGCAGGATTGGGATTTCTTTAGATGTAGCATTTCTAACAGAGCTGGGTCAGACACGACTTTGTAAGTCAAGCAGAGATTGCCTCTTAGTAGGCGATATGAGACAGAGAATAGTTGGCATTTTTTGAGTCCATATAGGATGTGTTTAAGGCCTAGGATCCTCTTTGTGAGGTACTTTTGTGGCCTCTCCATTTGTTGCAGGTGTCTAGTGAGGTACATGCCAAATTGGGCATTGTACTCAATGTTTGGCCTAATGAGGGAAGAGTAGAGGGAGACAATGACCTCTTTCTTCCTGGATGCAAAACCCTTAGTAATGAGTTGTACCACATAGAAGGACTTTCTGACCACAGTGGCAATGTGGTGATCAAAAGAGAGGTTGCTGTCAACCTGTGTTCCCAGATCTTTTATAACGCCTTCTGTGTTCAGTGGACTACCATCAATGTGGTAATTCATGGGAACCAGGTTTTTCCCAAAGGGAATGATGACACATTTTTTGACATTGAGCTTAAGGCCATGGTTCTGACACCAGTCGTTGGTCTCAGTGAGGCCATTCTGTAGGATGTCAACATGAAACATCACTTAGGGAGTTGTCAGCCAGAGTCCTTTTGTGTTGGCCTGGATTTCAGTGAAGTAGATACCAAACAGGAGAGTACCCAGGACCGAACCCTGTGGGACTCCACTCATGACTAGTAGGCATTCTGACTTGGAGTCAGCTACTTTCACACTGTGGGTTCTATCTGTGAGCCAGTTTCCAACCCACCTAGTGATATAGGGGTTGATGCCTAGCTTAGTGAGCTTTTCTACGATTCCTGAGTGGGGAATGGTGTCAAAAGCCTTGGCCAGATCAAGGTAGGCTGTATGAACCACCTTGCCTTCATCCACAGCTTTGGTGACTAACTCAAAGAAGTCAACCAAGTTGAGCAGGCATTATTTACCCTTCACAAAATCAAACTGTGTGGGATCCAGAGTTTGGAGATTCCCTATATCCTTGTTTATTAGGTTCATGATGATGTGTTCCATAGCTTTGCATATCAGGGTCATCAGGCTAATGGGGAGATAGTTCCCAGGGTCTGTAGTCGCTCACTTTCAGTGCTAGGAATGTTTTAAACTAATATCCATGGCACGTAACACTTAATCATTGTTTCATTAAAACATTTATTATTATTAATTAACACATTTTAACCACCCTGTGACCTTCCTAGTTGAAGCTTATTTATTTATTTATTCATTAATTCATCCATTTATTTATCTATTGTTGACCTGGTTAGTCCCAGTAAGCTTGTGGCCTCTTTTCATGGAAAACCCAAGGTGGTATTCCTACTACCAGGGAAATTCCTTTGCTCTTTGGAGCACAGGAAGTGAAGTACTCTCTGAAGCTTTAAGATGGTACCGGAAAGCTGCTACTGAAATTCTGTGAATTTCAAAATAGAGGAGAGTGCAGGAGAGTGGGAGAGAGGAGCAGGAGAAAAATTACTGAATGAAGGAGATGAAATAACTGTTACAAAGTTGAAGAATGCAGGACTGGAGACACAAGTGCCAGTGAATTTGAAAACAAGACAGATCCAAAAGAAAGAGAGGAAACATGATGAAATGACATAGGAGTGAGTATTACAGGAGAAAGAATGGAAACACAAGCATCAGCTGGTTAAGGGAAAACAATGGAGGTATTCTTGGCTGGTGTAGCAGCCAGTTTTCAGGGTTTGTTTCTGCATCTGGGTTTTTGTTACAAGAAAAAAGTTATGCAGGTGCAGCAAAGCAAGGAAGAGTGGAAAAAGGGAATAATAGGCAACAAAATTTGTAATTTCTCAACAGCCACAGAGAAGATGATCAGTGGGTAAAAGTGATGGCAGTATGAACAACTATGACATTATGGATAGTATTCATTTGCCGCTATGGTTTAGCATTAAATATATAAGAACCTTAATTCATTTGGGAGCTGAAAATGTTTGTGAAGTGGCATTTGAAAGTTTTAACTTGCTGAAAAAAATGTATGACTGAAATTAGAAAGAGAAATGCAGCAGCACAATGGAAAAATTCTTTATTTCAGAGTTTGGGACTACAACTAAAAACAAAAATAAATGTGCAGTTTAGGACTTCAGATATGGCTGAACATGAGATAAACCTGTTTTTTTTTCTTTTACTGGGTAGTAAAGTACATAAAGTTAAAATATATGATGAAAGAGATGGATGAACGTGGTGTTGGGAAGTCTGGGTAACTATCGATGTTAAGAATGGAAAAATTCAACATATTTCAAATACAATAAATGTGAATTGTAAGAAAATGGTGTAAAAATAAAAACTGAAGTGCTTTGCTTTCTAGATACAAGATGTAACATAGAAAGACAAAAGGAAAAGTATGCAGGCAGCGATATATGATATGAGGATGAGACAAACATGTTTAAAATAAATGGTGATTTATTCATATACTAATAAGATGAAGAGAGGTTTGAAAAAAATCAAGAAAATTGTGCTAGCAAATATGGTAATCATGATGGTAAAAGATTTTAACTGTAAGTTGAGAAAAAAAGAAAAGTAACCTAGGATATTAAGATGTTAAGGGAATTAATAAAGTGTGGAACTTTAAAAGGAGGAAACAATAAAGAATGGACATATAAAAGAGAGGGTTTGATGATTGAAATTAATTATATAGTGTACTCTAAAAACAGAATACTGATTATAAAATATTTATGGAAATACTACAAAAATACTATAAAAAAGGATGGAGAAAGTATTGGATGAGATGGTAGGAGAAAAAATCTATGGTATAAAAGCAAGACAAGTGAAAAAATGTTAATTATAGTGACAGACATTGTAGAGATGATACTAAAAGAAAATACAGAAGTAAGATTGATAGCATGTGATGTAGCTAAAGCAGTTGATGAAATGAGTCATAAAGCAGTGTGACAGATCTTAGAGGCATATGGCACAGTAGAAAAATATTAATCTAATAAAAAATATATGAAAATTCACTAGTGTAACTTATGATAAATGGATGTATGAGAAAATAAATATTAAGAGAGGAGTAAAACAGGGATGCCCAATGAGTATGCGCTTATTTGTATTAATAATGAATGCAGTAGTAGAGACATAAATGCATAAAATGAAGGAGGCTAGAGGTGAGGTAGAAGGAAATGTTATACTACTGATATGCATGTCATATGCAGATGACTTCATTCTAATAACACAAAACAAGGGATTGATAGGTGAGGTTGTAAAAAGGATCAAAAAGCTGTTTAAAAAGCTAGTTTACAGTTAAACAAAATTAAGTACAATGTGTTTGTTGAAATAAAAAAAATAGAATATATTTCACAAAAAAGGAAATAAAGATTTTGGGAATGATATTTGGTGAGAACAAAAGTGTAATAAGTCAATACAGAGTTACAGATAAAAAAATAAAATATCGTTAGCTTGGTGGAAAAGTTTTTATTTATCATTTCAGAAAAAGACATATTCTGAATACTTGTGTATTAGGAAAAATACAATATTTAGGGGATGTATATATGTTTCCCACTCAAATGAAAAAAAGTTGTTAGAGCTTCTTATTTAGTTTCATTTGGGCTCAGGGCTGAGAAGAGAGATAATTTATAATAAAAAGGAAGAGGGTGGTCTTAATTAAAAAAAAAAAGAAAAGAAAGAAAACTCCAGTGGTGCATTTAGCATCTATGCATTTATTTTGGTTAATGAGAAAGGTAAAAGAAGGACAAAAGAAATAATAGGTAAGATGCTTTATGAAAAATATAAAAAATGTATGGGAAGAAAAGACAGGGAAAAGAAAAGAAAAAATGGGCAAGATGAAAGAAAAAGAATATGACAATAAAATTAAATTATGGAAATTAAAAGTACATGAGGTCAATGGGGAAAAAATGGTAGAATATTATTTTACAAAATGGAAATAAAACAAAAGCAACAACAGAAACAAAGCATAAGCAAAAATTTAAAAATACTGATTAAGAAAACAAAACTAGTATAAAATTAAAAGTAAAAAAGTAAGCAGTTTCGCACAATGTGTGCTTCATCAGACAAACCATTCTATCAGGCTCCACATTTAAATACAAATATCACTGCAGCATTATCCAATCAGAACATCATCATCATAACCAATACAAATCTCTAGACTTGAGCATGGGTCTTAGAGACCTTACCATTGAGGCCCGGCTTTTATCCACCTGCAACCTTACTATCCAATGTAATTCCCTTTCCTCAAGGAAATTCTTAAGATCCTCTCCACGTGGCCCCATGTATACTATTTCTATAGCCTTAAAAACAAACTCATGTGATAAACCATGCTCTAAGGTGTGTCTAGCCAATGCATTTCTATTATCACATTTCTTTATATTATGTAGGTGTTCACGTATCCTCTCATAGAAAGGACGGTTCATCTTTCCTATATAAAAATTTGTACACACCTTGCATGTGGCTAAATCAATCAGGTTTGGGGTCTTACAATTGGCCTGTACTTTAAAAGCATATACCTGTTTAGAAATCAGATGAGTAAAAACATTAGAACTATCTATACAGGAACAAAACCTACACCTGCCACATCTAGTAGCTCCCTCTAAGGCAGCACCTATTCCATGGCTTACTATGCTGTCCCTATAGCACAAATGGCTTTTAAGGGATTTTTTTGTTTTTATATCTAAAAAGTGGGCTCTCACCTACTAGCTCCTTGGCATGATCATTCGTAGTCAAAATCTCCCAGTTAAACTTAATGACAGTACAAATCTGCTCAATATCACTGGCATAGAACATAACAATAGGGACACATCCTCTATTCTCCACTCCCCCAGTATTCATTACATCTGTACAACCATCAGAAAAATATGGTCTAGCAATGTTCATTCTCAGCTGCTGGACTTCTTCAACCATACTCCCCACTTCATCATGTCTATAACCCCTTTTTCTAAAATCACTCTGTAGGGTGGTCAAATCCTTAACAAAGCCTTCATCCATGTTATTTAAATGTGATATCCTCATCTCCTGCTTTTGCACAATGTGTGCTTCATCAGACAAACCATTCTATCAGGTTCCACATTTAAATACAAATATCAGTGTGGCATTGTCCAATCAGGACATCATCATCATTACCTATGTAGATGGGTAGTGAGGCTGCAGGCAGACAAAAAGCCAGGCCTCAATGATAAGGTCTCTTTAAGACCCATGCTCAAGTCTAGAGATTTGTATTGGTTATGACGATGATGTTCTGATTGGACAATGCTACACTGATATTTGTATTTAAATGTGGAGCCTGATAGAATGGTTTGTCTGATGAAGTGCACATTGTGCGAAAGCGCTTACTTTTTTTACTTTTAATGTTATACTAGTTTTGTTTTATTAAACAATGTTTTTTTATTTTTGCCTATGCTTTGTTTCTGGTGCTGCTTTTGTTTTATTTCTGTTTGTGCATTGTTTTTGAGTCACATCAGTTTATCCTTTGGAGGTTTGTGCTTGTCAGAATATTATTTTAGTTTTTTTTTTTTGTGCACCAATGGAGGGAATCAAAACAAGATAAAAATGCAATAAAAGCCAAAAAAAGTCTGACATTTTTTGTGAAGCAGAGGATTTTTTGTGGAGAATTTTATTAGACTAGTTATCAATGAAAGGCAATATGAAATATAATAATAATAATGTGATGGAGGAAGGACATTTTGAAGTGAAGAAGAAATAAAACATTGGGCCGGATTCACGAAGGCTTGCACGGAGTCTAAGAGTAGAGTAAGACTCCATGCAGCCAACATGTCCGCCGAGCGATCCAGGAACAGCTGATAGGGGCGTGCAACAGAGCTCCTAAAACGACTCTTACACGGATAGGGGTAGGATATGCAAATTACCTAATTTGTTGCTGAAAGGTATGCAAATGAGGTAAATCTGCGATTCAGGAAACCCTAACCTATCCGAGTAAGAGTAGTGTTATTTGCAGAAATGTACTCCGTTGACAACTGAGTATGTTTCTGCAAATAGCAAAACGGAGCCGTGACAGCTCCAAGAACAGGATGCATCCAGTCGAGGAAGCATGCCAATGGCCAAAAATACAGCCATTGGCAATGTCCACCGATGCAAAAATAAAATAAATTAAAATTATTTTTTTCCCGATCGCCGATGTTTAAGCGTAGTGCAGCGCCACGCAAACGCGGTGCACTGTAAAAACCAGAAAACCAATAATTTAAAAGCAGACGTGGATTTTACAGTAATCTCTAATATACAATGCAAGGGAATGGCAGTCCAAAGACAACATTGCCACCGAGTAGAGGTTGCTAAGGGGGGAAGCTCAGTCTAAGAGTTGTAACCAAGCATTAGTAGGCAATCCTATGCAAATGAGGGTAAGGATAGTGAATCCCAAGTTTACATAGCAAAAGAGCACAGTCAGTGTAGTGTAGGAGAAGGATAAGGGGTGTAACAGAGTAGAAGATAGGTGACATCATAAGGGGGTATGTCTGAGAGAAGTGAAGCTCATTGGAGTAGAGTGTCATGTGTCTGCTGTCAGATACTAATCACTGGAAGAGGTGTGTCAATGGATACCCTAGCTAAAGGCAAGAAATTGAAGGTGTATGCCGTGAATAACACCAAAGTTTATTGTAGAAATGCCTGCACCATGTATGCGCGTGTGTGCGTGCCTGTTAAACCGAGTAAGCCTGTGTGCGCGCGTGTGCGGCTGTGTGCATGCATTTAAGCCGGTGTAAGCAAGTGTAAGGATGTTGAAACCCGTGTAAGCACGTTTGCACCTGTGTGCGTGTTAGCAAGTACAAGCAAGTTGTAGCCCATGTAAGCATGTGTGCGTGCGTGTGAGCTGGTGTGCGCGTGTTTGCGCTTGTGTGCGCGGCGCTACCCCCCTGAGGAAACAGAAAGGGAAAAGGAAGCACAACAAATAGTAGGAAGCTAACCAGGGAGTACTAGCAGAGCTAGCAGGTGAAAACAATCAGAATCAGGCAAGTACACTAGCCCAGCCCAGCACTTAAAACTCAGCAAACAACTTTCCAGTATGTTTTTCTCAGACACACTGCAACACTGCAGTAAGCTAATAGAAGTGAAAACTGAAAAAGCTTTACTGAGACAAAGAAATGTTAGGGGCTGCCATTGCTGTTATAAGGTGACATATGCAACATGCTGAGGGTGGTGACAATGCGAATGCTGCTGAACAACCCAAAGTGAGGAGACGGAGAAGAGTGTACAGGCCTAGGGTAACCTACTAGGGGCTACATGAGCTGGAGATAGTGGAGTGCTATAGAGTGAACAAAGACCTCATGCAGCAAATTGTTGAGCTGTGCAGGCCACATCTCACACACAGAACCAACAGAGGGGAACCCATCCCAGTGGAAACCAAGGTATGTGTTGGGCTAAGAATATTAGCAACAGGTACCTTCCAGAGACCAACTGGCGATATGATGGGGATTTCACAGGCATCAGCATCCAGGGTACTGCACCAGTTCCTGAATGCCATGTCAGCACATGTCGGTGATCATGTATATTTCCCCAATTCCCGTGAGGTATTGGCCAGCAATATGCGTCTCTTCAAGCAAATAGCGGAATACCCTGAGGTAGTGGGTGCAATAGACTGCACGCACATTTGCATCAAAGCACCAGCCAGTGAGCAGGGTAGGGTCTACTATAACCGCAAGGGTTACCCCTCCATCAACTGCCAGGTCATGTGTGATGCCCAGGGCATAATAATGAATGTGTGTTCTGACTGCCCTGGAAGCTACCATGACTCCCATATCTGGCATCTGACACAGCTGTACCAGATATTTGCCAATGGGGACATCTCTCATGGTCACCTAGTGGGGGATGCTGGATATGCACTTGAGCCGTGGCTGATGACACCCATCAGAAATGCACACACACCTGAACAGGAATGCCATAATGAGGCACACGCACAAACACGAAATGTAATCGAGCATGTGTTTGGGCTGCTCAAATCATGGTTCCAGTGCCTGAACACATCTGGTGGAGCCTTGCAGTACTCACCAACTACATGTACCCAAATAGTCATGGTATGTGCTATGCTACACAATATGATCCTGCGAAAACAGCTGCAGCAGGAGCAGCATAGGGCCGGGCACAACAGCCCCCACCATTGCCAAGGCCATCACAGGCAGAGCATGACTCAGAGGAGGAACAACCTGAGCCTGCCCCAGTAGGCAGAAGGAGGCATGCCCAGTATGCTTTGGCCTTGGCAAAGAGGCAATGCATAGCATATACACTGTCTCACTAGGAACCCTGGAAATGATCCCTCTCTCCGACTCGCACATATAGTAAAAGGGATTCCTAACTTTTCACTACCTGTTAACAAACATGTATAGGGAGTGTACAATGTGCATCCGAAATAGGCAGCCCTGCAGCACCACCTGAGGCATGATTGCTATGTGTTAAGCAATATAAAGCACTGCTAAACAGCTCTCACCACTATTTAGTATATGTAAACAAAATTGCACACACTAAGTAGCACAACTACAAGCAATGTTGAGCAATATTGTGCACTGTCCAGCAATGTTGGTCAACATTGAGCAATGTTGTGCAAGTCTGCTCAAATGTGGGCATAGTTCAGCAAAAGCAGGTGAACATGTTCATATTTGCTTCACTTTTATTGAAGCAGTCTGTTCTGGCATGTATGAAAATATGAAGCAGTGACAGTCCTCGAACCCAGGATACAGTGCACTGTAGTCATAGTACAGAACCACTAAACCATGACAATATGTCGATGGTCAGCTTGTATGAAAAAATGTTGATAAGTCAATGCTAAGTATCTCATGGAAACCTTGCAGGCATAGCATAATCCCTGTCAAGTTAAGACACAAAGGTGAGGCCTGCAGTAATAATAGAACCTGATATTCAACACATATATAGTATAAATGTTAATATTGGTAATGTTCACGCACATCAACAAATGTAGTGGACCTCAGAGAGCAACATACTGCAAGGTCACACTGGGCATGCTCACACACTTAGGGCAAGTTTGAGTACAGCAGTGGGCCACACATATCCCTCAGTTGCATGTGTCAACCAAGGAACCTTGCACTA
The DNA here is from genome assembly GCF_019279795.1 of Protopterus annectens. NCBI lineage: Eukaryota > Metazoa > Chordata > Ceratodontiformes > Protopteridae > Protopterus > Protopterus annectens. Next base: position 440,204,404 of record NC_056734.1, on the reverse strand, counting down.
TTCACCAATCCGCCATGTGCACACAGTGATATGACAACAGACACATATATAATATAGTGAAATCCTGTCACAATCAAATATGTTATGCAGATACCTAGGTTGTTCATAGAAAGTGGTAAAGCAAAGAAGAAACAAAACCTGCAATCAGTACCATCACTGAACAATGTTCATCCCAAACATTAGCATAGGTTCAGAGGTTGACACTAGGCTATCTGCCCTAGGGTATGTAGAAGCCTAGCCAGAGTGTGTTTATATTTTGCAATCCCGCTAGATCAGTAGACTGTGCCTGTGAATAGTAGGTCACACAAGATATCTCACATATGTTCATTTCAGTCTGCCTCTGTCTAGCAGGGACCCATAACATATCCCAGGGCTAAACATACGATCACCCATCCACCTGTCAGGATTTCACCTGTAGATGGTCAGCGTGGGTCTGTGTGTATGTGGGACTGTGATCACATTCCCGAGTGAGTGTAGCCTCTGTGATGGGAATTTGCCCCTCCAGCATGTCCTATTAACATCATTGCTGACGTACCTGTCCCTGGAGTATGTAGCTGTAAGGGACTTTGATATCCTCATGTGGATCCTGTCCATCAATGCTGTGATGGACATGGCTTCAAACAAAAGGCACAGACTGCATCCAAGTAGGCAGTAAGCAACTGAGGAGAGCTGGGGTCACCATAGCCAAACTGTGCATACCATCTGTGTGAGTCCCTAGATCCACTTGGTTATGTACATTTGTGTACATTCCAGTTGCTGCAGGTGTTGGGTAAGGTACATCCAAAACGGGGCATTGTATCCAAGCATGTGCCTGATGAGTATAGGGTCACAATGACCCCACCTGATCTGGATGTAAAACCGTATGGGATAAGGTGGGCTAAATAGAAGGTGTGTCCAACAACATTGGCAACGTGAATGTCAAAGGCAAGACTACTAAGTATTCATGTCCCCAAATCACAAATCACACACACTGTACATGATGTATCATCACATATGTGGTAATGTGTGGGCACGATGTTACTACCAAACGTGATGACTATGCATCTTAAGGAAGGTAGCTGTAGGCGATGGCTCTGGCACCAGTCATCCATCTCTGTGAGACCCTTTCTGAGGATGCTTGTGCCAGCTGTGGAATCGATTATGGCACACAGTTTGCAGTCATCTGCAAACATGGTCAGCCATATTCCTCCTGTGTTAGCCAGTACATCTCAGAAATATATACAGAACAAGAGAGGTCCGAGGACTGAGCCCTGTGGGATGCCACAAGTAACTGGTGTATAGTCAGACATGGCACCTGCAATACTGACCATTTGTGTGCTATCCATGATCCAGTTAGCAATCCATCTTGTGACATATGTGTAGATATTGAATCCGGTGATCTAATGTATAAAGGCCGAGTGGGGTATTGTTTTGAACTGGTGTGCGAGCTCCAGGTAGGCTGTGTGGACAACCCTCTGTACGTCTATGGACCTGTTAACTGTTTAAAGACATCAAACATGTGCAAGAGGCAAGATCTGCCCACAACAAAACCAAATTGTGTAGGATCCAGTGTCTGTAGGTTCACAATGTCTATGTGTATGTGTTCCATGATGATACACTCCATAGCTTAGCAGACCACGATAGTTAGGCATATATTGCGATAATGTCCAGGGTCACTTGTGGCACCAGCACTCTGGAGTGGGTACACCGTAGCTGTATGCCATTCCATGGGTACATATCCTGTAGTAACTCTGATATTGAACAGTAACATAATGTGAGTGTGAAGTTTGCCATGAATCTCGTGTAAGCCGCAGTCTGGGACACCATCTGGTCCCACTGATGCTGTGTTGTCTGCTATGGAGAAGGCAGCACACACCTGTTCATCTGTGATGTCAGGGAGGCTACACCCTGTTGTGATGGACATGTGCACTGCAGGGGGGATGGTGGGGAAACATTCCCACTGAACCTGTTGTCCAGGATGTTCGCAATATCAGTGGGTTCACTATATCATTTGTAATTATGCAGTAACTCACAGCATATCTGTGAGTTCCCACCCAGGTCCCTGACATAACTAAATAAGGCCTTGTGATTGTCCATAGTGTCTGTTGCAAGTGTCCATTAGAAGTGGGCCTTAGATGAATCAACAAGTGATCGTAGCTATACCATAATACTGATCAGAGATGCCTTCCTGATTGTGATTGTGCTCTATAATGTAGTAGCCTCCTCCTGTTCTTGTATAGCTCATTAATGGCCGTGGTCCACCAGACAGGTCCCCTGCCTTTGGAGGAGTGAGTCTTGTATTTATCTGTGATAGCATGATCCATTCATTCCAGTAGTTGTCCATAGAATGAGCTTGTAAAGGATTAAGTGGTCTGAGCCATAATTAACACTGTCCCAGGGTCTTTGTGGGATACCACCTCAGTTTGTACAAGTGTGACGTTTGCTCATGAGAAGTACGTCACTGAGATCACCTAGGATGTGTGTGTGTATGGGATATGTATGTCTAGTGAGATGACTGTATGTTCTGACCTTAACAATGACGGGTATACCTCTGGTGTGGAACATAGAGTCCCCATGTTGGTGATGATCATGTCCCACATGTTTTAACCCCCTGTGGTTGTGGTGACCAGGTCTGCCATAGCATTTGAGTATAACAATCCTAGCAACTGTTGTGCAAGGGTGTCAGTGCTTAAGTAGTATACCCAGTCAATGTTTGTGTATTTGAAGTCACACAATATAATGGTGTTTGGAGAGACCTTCACATTCCCCAGTGTTCCCAGGAATAACGAGTGTTGTTCCCGAGTTTGGGAGTGTGGTCTGTAACAGTCTACAAACTGAAATGCAGTTTGTCCCACTGTCAGTTGCACATGTACATTCCCCGATTTTTTGTGCATGCAGTGCTACCAACCCGGAGGTGTGTGTATGAATGATGTATATGGATACCCCCCCCCCTATTGTTGTTGTCTGGTCTGAGTCTTGTGTCCGAAAACCATGGTATGAAGTAAAACCTGGTAGTGCTGCTGTGCTTTTGTGATCCTGAACCAGGTGTCTGTTACTGCACATATATTGACAGACTCCATACTGATGTGAGTCCTGAGTGCATGCATTCTGAGGGTTAGACATCAGTTGTTGAGCAGCATCACTATCCGTTTCCTTTACCCCGTAACTTCTATGGCTGTGGTTTTGTCTTCTGAGCCTCACTTCAAACAGCCACTGTGTGTTTGTCAAGAGCCAAAGCCAGTCTGTGAAAGCCTAGGGGTGACAGGTGCATGGCATCCATAGCGAATGTACGTGGCATGTTGAGCATGTAATCCCAGGCTGACAGACACTGGATCCCCTTTGAATGACAACAATATGTTAGGCAACTGTTAAAAGTGATCAGTTCGTCTATATACTGTGGCATAGTACTTGGTGTGGGTAAGATGCTACACAAGGTCAGGGTCATACTGGCCTGGGCTACATGATCAGAGAGCTCCTTTATGTCTCTTGTCGTGTAGTCCAGGAAGGAACGTCTGAGGGTTTACACACCAGCATGGTCAATGATGGAGCCATATTTGTACTTGCTGTGGACTTACAAGAGTGCTTGTGTCATGTGGCAGATCCTGGCACTGGACACACAGCACAAAGTGACCTTCACCTTGTTCAGCCTGGTGAGTGGGATGTCAGTGTGACTGACAATTACAGTCACTTAATACAAGTGTATGAGGTGTGTTGTGTAGGCCTAAGGGCAGTGACTGTGTGGTACAATGACTTTGTGAACTATGTGATATGTGTGTATGGTTGTGGGTTAGCAGTTGTTTGTGTGTCTGCTTTGGATGTCTCTGCTGCTTAGGAAGAGTATATTTAGATGCTCCGAGTATGTCTTTGTGTGTCAATGTATATGGTTTGCTGTTGTCATAGGTCCATGTGCGACTGGATTTGTGGTGTGTGTGGTTACCATCACCACCTGATAGACTGTGCCAGTCATGGCTTGGGAGAGCTCAGCATCCTGTCTGTCTATACAGTTGCATGTCTCACATATATCTGAGTTTGTTGGTAGGAGGACAGTGTTCCCTGTGTACATAAGGCAGTTGTAACAATGCATCAAAATTCCAATATGCACCAGCTGGACTGGAGAGTACACACGAAACCGACCTTTGGACATGCCAGGATATAATGATGACATACACTGTTGACTGATCACAAAGGATCAGTAGTGTGTGAAGTCTGTAAAAGAGTATAACAGGGGTTTAGTGTTCAGGTTTGTTGTTGCTTTGGAAAGATAATCTGTGAAGGAGTGCAGACAGAAACATCACACCTCCTTCAGCTATGTCAGAAAAATCAATGTACAGTCATATATATCCTGAGTCAGGGTCAACTGTACCTGACTGACAATGTCGACATCCTGTCAGACAGGCCCATACATACATACCCACCTCCCAGTGACAAAAGGCCCTATCATCATACCAGGAAATATCACATGTAGAATGTGTAAACTGGTCCTCCCAAAGCCAAATGAATCCCATCACATGGATAACATTGTTTCCCCATATGTGTCATAAGTGAACAACAAAACAAACAGAGTCTGCACCTGAACAGTCTGTTGAGCCTCACACTTTCTACAGGATCTTACACCGTTGAATGTGTTACAGCAACATGTGGCACACCCCACAAATATTGGTGCACAACACACCATGGGAACTATAGTCCTATAAGCCTACGAAGTCCGAACTGCTAGTCCATGGAGTCCATCATGATTGCAGTCAGGAACAGAGCTACTGTAACCCGACAAACACACAACCCAAACATCTGTGGTATGTTAATGAGCACATCATGTTCCCCAAACCTGCTAGATTTCTTGCAAGGCAGCCACCCAGGACATACATCACTGAAAGGAGCAACACAGGTCCCACATAGACTTTGAATAGCCCTTTACCAACATCACAGACAAATGTTGTATCCACAAAACCAACAATCCATGCATGAATATGTATTGTCATATGAAGGAATGGTAATTTGTCCACAGATAGATCACACAAGCTATGAATTGTGGATTCCTGTTCAAGATGTTCACACCTGCTGACCCACAAGGTTCATTCCTGGGATTGCATAAAACTAAGTGCACACACATTACCATGTCCAGTCTGATGATGTCAGCAACCTACAAATATAGCATGAGAATAGAAACCACACAGTAAAGCATATAGCGTGTCGTGTTAATGTGTATCTCACTAGTATCATAACATAGTTAGGTAGGTGTTTGAATCCTGCAATTGCGGAGTGTGTGTGTGTGTGTGTGTGTGTGTGTGTGTGTGTGTGTGTGTGTGTGTGTGTGTGTGTGAGATTGCCTTTGAGGGGAATGGCCTTTTTGGAGACTGTAGAAACACATTAGGAAAGGTGAATACCTCTTTGCCAAAGGTGATGATGTCAGCATCCCACAAATACAGCTTTGGAAATGAATAGTCCCAGTAAAGCATATAGCACGTCGTGTTAATGCGTATCTCCCTAGTGTCATAACATAGTTAGATAGGGGTTTGATTCCTGTGTGTGTGTGAGATTGCCTTTGAGAAGAGTGGCCTTTTTGGAGACTGTGGAAACACAATAGGAGAGGTGAATACCTCTTTACCAAGTGTGATGATGTCAGCATCCCACAAATACAACATTGGAAATTAATGCTCCCAGTAAAGCAAATAGTGTGTTGTGTTAATGCATATCTCCCTAGTGTCATAACATAGTTAGGTAGGAGTTTGATTCCTGCAAATGCTGAGTGTAAATGTGTGTGAGATTGCCTTTGCGAGGAGTGGCCTTTTTGGAGACTGTGGAAACACATTAGGAGAGGTGAATACTTCTTTGCCAAGTGTGATGATGTCAGCATCCCACAAATACAGCATTAGAAATAAATGCTCCCAGTAAAGCAAATAGTGCGTCGTGTTAATGCGTATCTCCCTAGTATCCTAGCATAGTTAGGTAGGGGTTTGAATCCTGTGAATCTGTGTGTGTGAGATTCCATTTGAGAGGAGTGGCCTTTTTGGAGACTGTGGAAACACATTAGGAGAGGTGAATACCTCTTTGCTAAGTGTGATGATGTCAGCATCCCACAAATACAGCATTGGAAATAAATGTTCCCAATAAAACAAATAGTGCGTCGTGTTAATGCGTATCTCCCCAGTGTCATAACAGTTAGGTAGGGGTTTGAATCCTACAAATGCTGAGTGTGAATGTTTGTGTGTGAGATTGCCTTTGAGAGGAGTGGCCTTTTTGGAGACCGTGGAAACACATTAGAAGAGGTGAATACCTCTTTGCCAAGTGTGTTGATGTCAGCATCCAACAAATACAGCACTTGAAATATATGCTCCCAGTAAAGCAAATAGCGTGTCGTGTTAATGCGTATCTCACTAGCATCATAACATTGGTAGGTAGGGTTTTGAATCCTACAAATGCTGAGTGTGAATGTGTGTGTGTGTGGGGGTGTATGTTTGTGTGTGTGTAATCCTATGAAAGGAGTGGCCTTTTTTGAGACTGTGAAAACACATTGAAAGAGGTGACTGCCCCTTTTGCTGGTTTGATGATGTCAGTATCCCACAAAAACAGCAGTGGAAATCAAAACTCACAGTAAAGCATATGGCGCATAGTGGTAATACATATGTGTCTAGTACCATAACATAGGTAGGTAGGGTTTTGAATCCTGCAATTGTTGAGTGTGTGTGTGTGACACTGTTGAGCAAAGTGTTGTGTGTTTTGCTACTACTACTGTATGACATATCAGTAAAACAACAGTATGTGCACATATCTGTGTGGCAAATACACATATGTACATGTGACCTAAATTGGTAACTGTGTGGACAAGACATATATGTACATGTGACCTCATTCACATCATAGGTGTGAAGCCTGCTGTCAACACAACTACATCTGTTACCATTGACAGTTTTTGCTGCTGCTTCTTGGACTGTAGCCCACATATGTATGCATGTGACAAGTCCAGCCACTGTAGTGTGCTGTGCCCTAGGTCATCTGTGTCACACACACACACATGACAGTTGTTATAGAATAGTGTGAGTGTGGGTGTATGCCTGTGGCATATGACAGACATGCCCAAACACAACACAGTCTGTCAATAATGGCCATTCATGGTAGGTATACAACAACCCCGTGTATATGCATACAGACACCTTATTACTTATGTGATACACTGAGGGACTTCAGCATAGCTTTGGGGATGTGGATATCAAAGGACAGATGAGATCACATGTGGCTGTCTGTACACATCGGTATCCCTGCTACACATTGTGTGCTACTACCAATGTGGTACAATCAGGATACTATGTGTAGCAAATGTGGATGACTATGCTGTTGTTGGATCATAGCTTCACAATATGTGTTTGTCAACAGGTATGTGTCTGTATGATACCCTCGTGGAAGATAGGTGTCTAATCTGGGGAATGCTTTGTAGACCACTGTATGCATCACTAGATGAGGATGTACATATCCCTAGTGTGTCTACGTGTACCTAGGATGGACACATGCCAAACAGGAGTGGTCACGGGAATGTGTGGTGGTCATTACAACCAGAAATATTCTAATACTACTGTGTATCCTACAGGTGTGTGTCAGTTGTCAAGACATCATGTAATGATTGGTTAAAATCAGGCTGTTGAGGTTATGTACAGTACCAGAATGCTAACAAATGACCAATATCAACAGTATCACCCACAGCATAGTGTCATACCATGATATACACACATGTGTACCCAAGTTGTGACATATGTGTAGTGACATGCATATTGGACACCAATAGGAAATATGAAGTATTAACACTGTGTAATACAGGGCATGTCACCCTTCACATGTGACCACCATGCACATACATGCAAACAGTGCACCTCCACCATGTTCACAAATGTACACCTTGGAATCTGTACAGCACACATCATAGACGTTACATCCACTCAACGACACATGCTGCCAATACCACATACATCAGCCAACTGTCACATGTGTGGACAATCCATGTTTGGGATTAACACTGGTGTATACAATACGAAATTGATAATCACTGCTGGGATGCGTCATGCCTGCTCAGATACACCTACAAGGATATCATTACCCATTACTGTTCACAAAATGCTAACATTGCTACACTGCTAGTAGGTCACCCTGTGCATCAGCGCCATGTTATCCTGTTCCTCCATCAATGTCACAGATGACAAGAGGTGGCACAGTTTCATCATATGCACAGGGTGTGTGATTGTTTTCTAGAGCCTGACAATGACCCATCCAATCCACATGTATGTGTATGTGTGTGTGTGTGTGTGTGTGTGTGTGTGTGTGTGTGTGTGTGTGTGTGTGTGTGTGTGTGTGTCTGTGAGGGACAACAGTACAGTATGGGTCAGTGTTGATGTGATGTGTGTGTGTGTATGTGTTAGCCCTACGTGTTGGTAGTATATGTGTGTGTCTGCATGCACACAGTACCCCCTTGTGGCTGCCAAATACGGGAGTTTGTGGGACAACCACAGACTGTACCTGCCAGGCTGTACAGATCACTGTCTCCGGCCACGGACATAGTACCTGTGCCTGCCAGGGGTGACACGGACTGTATTGGGTACTAAGCCAGACTGAGTACTATCGTCAGAGGCAGAGGGATGTTGACTGGACCCATGTCCCTGCTGGGACTGGCCAGAGCCACATGCACGTGCTTGTCTCGGATGGTCTACCGACAGCCCAGCCACAACATTGCTGGGGCTGGTACTGGCACTACGGGAGCAGCTGGCAATTGAGTGTCGTCCGCATCGGCTGCCAGCTGAGGATGTTGCTGGCATACGTCCACATCGACGTCCCAGCCATCCTGCACTGTCCTGGCACATGGACATAACATTGCGGAGGACATCTAGTGTCTCCCCCCAACGTCTATCAATGACATTGGTGTAATTGCGGATAGCACCGGCAAGGTCACGGATACTGTCATTGATCGCAGTGTTATGAGCCCTCTGCTCCCTTAGTCCCTGCCTGGTGTACCGTTCCATATGTGCCTGTGCTTGCATCACAGCCCGGAACATACCTGAGGTTGTGAGACCTGTGCGGGCATGCCTGCCAGGGGCATTACGGCCAGCGATGCTCCCACGAGAACCCCTGGACATCTGCCTTTGTGGTACTGTTCCGTGTGTCTGGGCATGGCTGCTGTGTGGGGTTGCATGTGCCATGGATACCACACTTTCCTGGTCAATGCCTACCGTATGCTGTTCCTCACCTAAGGCCATTGGGGTTGAGGGATGTAATGGCAGTACGTATGTGCGCATAGATGGGGGTGGAAAGCTGTGTACTGTCGATTGGTGGACCACCGACAGACCCTGTCAAACATGTCTGTGCCACTACACATGTATCATCATGGTCACTATTAGTGGCAGTGACCTCAGGTTCCCCGCTGCACCCATCCAACATTACTTCAGCACCTGTGAGAGGGAGACAGGAAGCACACTTTACTGTCTGTACAGGATGTTTGCACACATGCACACATGCACACATGCACACATGAACACATGCACACATGGACACATGCACACATGAACACATGAACACATGCACACATGAACACATGCACACATACACACATGCACACATGAACACATGAACACATGCACACATGCACACATGAACACATGCACACATGAACACATGCACACATGCACACATAAACACATGAACACATTAACACATGTACCCAAATACACTACACATTCAAGTTGACACACACACCAACAGCAATATGGAACATAGTCGTTAGTGGTTGATGGTGGAGTACAGTATCACAAGACAAAGAGTCCTCTCACATGTGTCAGGATGCAGGATGTGTGTTGCTCAACAGCATGCAGTGCAAGTGTAGAGAGTCCTTGTAGTTAACAGTATACATGTTGTTGATGCATGTGTGTTGTTCACTGATTGCCCTCACCCTGGTAGACAATGTGTACATGGACACAACATTGCACTGCAAGTCTGTAACACTTTCCAATGTTGTGTGCAACATCACTCATAGGTATACAAATCATGTCCGGATGCATACAATGCTATGTGTAGTACTGCAGGTACTGTAACTGGATGTAATGTAGTACCATGAGCCATCATCAGGCAGCATCATGTGGTCACTCAAGGACACTGATGCATATCACACTGGCAACTATCTTGCTGTACCTGACCTGCACCACTTAGGCTACATTAAACAGTTCACAGACATTCATTGCATGGGCATGTGAGGTGTTTAATAAGGAGCATTGCCTAACATGACTGTGCTGTGTGTTGACGCATGTCACACTGCCCCATGATAGGCCTCTACCCCCAGGTATAGTATGTGTGCTGTGTTGATGACATATGGGATACTGGAGTACGACCTTACAGCAGGTGTCTGCATATGCCATGTGTATCATATTAACACATACTGCATATGACAAAGTGGTGTATGTTGTGTGCATGTGTATTGACTATGCCTATACAATGTCCACTACAGTTTACCCCACTTGTTTATGATGCTCTGTGTGTTGCATGTGTATGAGTCAGCTACTCATGTCACTGTGAAGTGCATAGTCACACAGAGAACATGCAGAGCATGCACTATGCGTAGGTGTTTAACATGTGTATATGGCCTACAGCTCTCCTATGACATGCACATGTTATATGCTATATTGACTGTAGCCCACTCACCAGCATGGGTCTCCTGTCTTGCTATCACACCAGAGGGACCTGCAAGGATATGAGACAGTATGTCAGTGTCAACAACTATGGCATTGCTGCTGTGAGTCTGCAATTATACAGTAGTACATGGGGTGACAGTCACAGGCATACAGATAATGTCCCTAATTATCAGTATTGCATGACTCCAGGCTCCACATATTCTGCATACACAGTACACATCTGATTAATGCATATTATAACACTTTGGATAACGGTGGTCTATGGATATGCCATGTTACCTGCACGCTCGTTGTCGCTGTGCTGGGTGACTCCAGTCTCCATGATGACACAGGTGTGTTGTAATGGTTGGCCAGGAGCCACCACGTTGAGGAGCAGCTCTTCCACTCTGGTGAGGGGGGGATGTGTGGCAGCACCACCACCTGTGGCAAGTTGTTGTCTGTGGACATCGGAGGCATGCTGCTGGACATGTCTGATTAAATCACTGCAGTGATGGCGTACCTGCTCATAAGTCCGGTTATGCATGCCTACATCATTCACCTGACGGACAACATCCTGCCACAGTGCAGTGCAACCATGCTGGTCCTGGCAGGATCTTGAAAACAGTAGATTATAATGTTGGATGAGTGCATCTGTTCCTCCTCCTCAGGGTTATAGGATGGCTTTCTGTTGTGTGCCATAACCCTGGAAGACAATTAAACAGTAATTGTGAAAAAGCCATGTTGCACACTCAACATTCTAATGTACAGACATCATTGAAATGCCATATATAGCAACCTATTGGCTGTCAGCAGATACACACTTTTAATAACACATATGACTGCTAAGACCACAACTGCCTGACAGTGCCTGGCACATGCTACATATCTAACCATGTTCTGCACAGCGACAAAGTGAAACCAGTATGTAGGACTATACAACAGTACATGGCACACTGTATGTGACACAATGCAACACCTAGCCACAGGAGGTGTATATGAAGCTAATGCATACAGACATTTGTCGTCCATTTAAATCTATGTACAGTATGGTTATGGTACAAGCAGTACACCACACTACATGTTGATAGCAAACCCCTCAGTAACATATGTGCACATTCACCACTATAGGTGGCATACTGCTGTACTACACTATACATGTTGCTAGATACGCACCTATATCCTGTGACACACATACCACCAAGGACATGTTACAGGCATGCCCACACACACATCCGACATACCTACAAGACACAAGGGTATGGCATCCCAGATTACAGTTACCTGTGTACCATACATTACTGTGTGTCAGCACATACATAACCTCATGCCTGAGGTATGTGATGTGTGAGGAGTACAGGTAACAAACAAAAGTGTGTTACCAAGCCATGTGGATATAAACCACACTGTGCAGTTGAGGCATACAGCTTCAGGTAGTACTACAGTCCATAAGTGACTTGTATTCACTAGTGCTAACAATTAATAAGCATACATGTACTGCTTTAGCCTACAAAGGCACACTCCATTCAACAACATGGGACTACGTCACAATGTATGCCATAGTGATTTTCATGCCTGGCAATAGCATACAGACCTTTTGATGGGATTAGAGCTACAACACTACATACCATGGTATACACAGACTCCACTAGGCTATCACACATATACACATCATTGACACATTCACATACACATTCTCCATCACACACAGTCAACCTCACATAGCATGTGTTGCAACAGGTACATGCGTGTGTGTATCGTGTCCTAGGTAGCTGATAGGCTGTTATCCATAGGGCCTATGGAAGCATAGACATATGTTACCCTGCACTACAACACACATGTAATGTAGGTTCCTGTGCCCCTGTCATGCAGAGCCACTGGGGTGATTACCAGGTTGTGTTTCCTATCTCACATGCAATCATCATGGTTATTGATGGCAACTGCTAATGAGGACCTTCATATGCTGTTGATAGGTGGTTGGTTCAACAGTATGGTATGTGTCTGTGATGATGATGTGCCAGTCGAGCATGTTCTGCTTTTTACATTACAAGGTGTTGATCAGTAGAATGTGTATCTTGTCTGGTGTTCCATCTGTTTACATGGAGCACGTCCAACACCTGTGGGTTTGCCATAGCTTTGTATGTTGGGAAGGGGTAGCCTCTGGGTAGGTGGTATGCGACACAGTGTAGCATTGGTTTGGTAAGACAGTCAGCATAGGGCAGCTGTTGGAATCTGGTAATACTCTTTGTGAGGTATGTGTCTGGCATCTACTGTTGCTGTGTATGTCTTCTGAGGTACATACCAACAGGGACATTGTACTTTATGATGGGTGTTATGACTGATGAGTGGAGTGGAACCCTGACCTCTGTTTCCATGGATGACACACATTTACTGATGACATGTGGACTGTACTAGGTTTACATGACTAGTGTGGCACAGTGATCATCATTAGGGACACAACTGTCCACCTGTGTCCCATAGTCTCTTATCACACCTTTGGTGTTGAGTACACTACCACCTATGTGTTAGTTCATGGGTACAGGGCTTTTAACAACAGGGATGGCAATACATGTACAACATTCAGCTGGAGTGTACATTTCATCATCCACTGGTGTACACATTGATATGCATATCAGCACATATACAGTCCACCTTTCATGGTGGGAATATCAATAATGCTAAGGTTGAGGGGGATACAGTTATGTAATGATTTTGCACAGTCTTATGCATAATGCATGGAAGGTGTTCTCAGCCCATATATGTTTAGCAGGACCCCATATCTGGGAGACTATATACCTAACAAAGCAAACCCATGGCATTTGAACAACACGTCATATGCCAGCACTGTATGCTGTCTTGTTTGACACACACTACAACCTACATATATATATATATATATATATATATATATATATATATATATATATATATATGCACATAACAACCTGCACCAACATATAAATGTCCACCCTTCACAAACAGTTGCAGTATGTCCCTTGCTCTATGCACATGTTCAGATGCTCATAAATCAGACACACATGTATCTCGACATATGTGTGTGTCATACAGACACAAGATCCACACTGTTGTAAGTCCATACACCTCACGGATGACCTGTTGGGCCTTGCTACAACACGGACAGTTGTCACATGTGTGCATACAGTAATAGTACAAGGGTATACATAGCTGCAAATGATACATTACTATGCTAGCCTGCTACAGCGGTTGCCAATGCTAAGCTACACATTATGGGACTATCATGCCTGTCTTACTCTGTGACATCCAAGTTTATCTAGGTGTTTGCAATACTCCCCAAAACTGCCATTAAATGCAGTACTGTACAGACCATAGATAACATGTTCAGATGTTTGACATGTACTGCTGAGCTACAACTGTCACACTTATGTCCCACTGCACACAGCTACCCAACAATTTCTCCATGGCAATACTTATGCATGGCATCAGTGCATACATACCTACTGCTGCCACATATGCATGTATCAGAGGATCAACAGTACTAACCATAACCATCTACTATCTGCCGGTAACTACAAACTGTTACATACATGTATGCCCCTTCAGGGTCCGTCTGTGTATGTTTTTTTTTTGGTACTGAAACGTACTTGTTTTTTGTTTTTTTGTTTTTTTTTCTCCTGCTTGGCGTTGTTCACTATGTTGAACTTGCAATGTGATGATTGCATGTGGGGATAGCAAGTCCTATCTGCTTTTATAGGTATCTGCACATGTGCATGTGATGCCCTCTGCACCAATTGTTGCCCAGCATTTGGTAAATGCATACAGCCTGCTGAATGGTAATTGCAGTACTCACTGTCATAGCAACCCAATGCTATAAATTGCTAAGGTATGTAGGCGTAGCCCTTTCAGATATCCAGAGTGGGGCCCATGCTTGTTTGCTGTGGAGACTGTTGTATAGGTCAGTAGGTTGGTATACGTCTTATAAATGAAGCTAGAGGTGTAGACAGTGATGTACATGTTGTACTCAGACCTGACTGTTGCCACTTCCAATACTGAGCTATCACTGTAGAGTTTTACTCACCACTACAAATGCTTACACAACATTTATGTGACTATACTGGGAATATTAATGTACTGACTTCTGCAGGGTTTATGTTTTTTACTGTTGACATTGCCACAGGGTTCGCAGGACAACTGGACAATTCCTGTACTGAGTATGCCTACCTGCACACTTGGTAGACCCTAAACGCACAAGTATATTTTAATTGGGGGGGAGACTTATATACTGAGAGCATTATGCATTAATATGTGAATATTATCTTACTGGACTTGCAGGATTGGTGTGTACCTGTGGGTTTATCAGGGCAGATTGTCTGTCTGCATGGTTCCCACCTGTGAACCTACCCAGATGGTAGCCAGAGGTTACACTGTCATTCTTTGTCTGTGCAACTCACAGGTGTTTTCAGCACTGTTACAATGGCATTGTTACAGTCAGTTGCTACCAGTACATGGCTACATCCATTGGTATTTCTGTGTTATACAACTACATAAGGGTATGCTTGTGGAGGTACTAAGAAAGCTATTTGCAGAGTGTGTAACAGCAGTATAGCCTATATGCCTGTGTGTTTGGGCCTCTGCCGGGCCTATGGGACAGTCAGATACATCTTTGCATGGTGTCATGGATAGGTAGTTGAAAGTGAGGTACACCTTACACATAATAGGAACAGTAGGTGTATACTTCAGTGAAGCAATGCATATGGATTAGTACTCCTTTCATGACATACAAGCGGTGTCTACTGTTATTATTGTCAGTATTCATTGTGTAATAGACCACCATTCTGACTGATGTCAGTACTTTTCTGTGGGATTCTGAGGGACACAGCTAAAATATGTTTCACAATCTGGGAAATCCCTGGAAAGTTGACTGAGTTAGGAGGTATGGCCTCTGCCCTACTCAGATATGCCAGTGTTTGTGCTGCTATGATACTGTGTGGGGGTTGTAAAGTGCCTCTGCAACATTATTTTCTGCTTGATTGGCTGCTTCTCACATCACACTCATGTAATGCAATCCCACAATAATTGCTGGTAAAGATCCACAGAACAGGCTTTGTGTTATGGCCTTCCTATTTTTCCTTTACATTCACTCATTGTAATGCATGATATATTTTTTGCAGCACCAAGTTATCATATATCTGTTGTGGCTTAGTGGTACTTCATGCAGTCTTATGTGTCCAAGGTTTGGGGTTTGAGACTGACAAAGGTATTTTATTTTGCTGCTGAGCAGAACAAGGGCCCTGACCTAGAGTGACTAAGACACTTTTAAGCAGTTGTAAGTGGGTTTGCGTGGGATTGCACGACACTTAGCGATGCTTAGCTAAGCACACACATGCGCACACTCGCTTAAACCCGCTTACTACTGCTTATAAGTGCTTACTCCCACTAACCCCCGCGCTAATTTCTTTGAAAGAAAAGAAAATGGGGAGATAGGAAAGTGGTGAAAAAGGGGGCACAAAGAAGGAAAGATAGTAGGTAAGCAAGCTCGGGATCTGCAGGATGGGTGTAGGGAAGGTCCATAGCTGCCCATTTCTTTACCAGCAACAGCTGTGCATATGTTGCAAATTTGGAGTGAAATTTGAAACCTTCCACCCCTGAGAGAAGGGTGAGGACAACAAAGTTTGTTGTACTGCCAATTATAATTATCAGTTTACATGTCCAATGGACATGTGTGCGAAATGGGCAGCTATGTATAGGGTGTATTTTTTTTTTTGGGTACAGATTGCCCTTTTTTTTTTTTTTTTTTCAGGGGAGAGTGGAAAGTGAGGTAGAGGAAGTAGGTATATTTGGGGAGGTAGGTTGGGTAGGTAAACAGACAAGACAAACAAGATGCATACAGGGCTGGAGTATGACACATGGGGTGGGTGAACACAATTGACAGGGACGGATGTTTGGAAATCACAAGCCCATGAGCCCACAGATGGTAACAGTGGGACTGAGATCCTCACCCATGGGCAGTCACCACTGGACCTTCACAGACCCGAGGGTTGCTGTGCTGGGGGCTGCGTAGGAGGGGCAGGCTCACCTGTGAGTCGCACCACTCTCACCTCGAGCTGGCATAGGGGATCAGTGACTAAATGCTGGATCTCCCTACGCACCACAACCCAGACCCTTCAGAGGGTGACAGGAGGCCCTTCTCCACCCAAGCTTGCGGGGGGGGGTGAGCCCCATCCCCTGCAGCGCTTCCACCCGAAGGTGGCCATAGGACCAATGGAGGAGGGTGGCCCGGGCTGGGCACCAGACCTGCTGGTGCCAGTTGCAACTGCCAGCTGAGGAGGGACAGGTGGGTCTGCTGGGACTGGCCTTCCCATATGTTCTGTGATTAAGTGTGGTTAATTACAACATAGACAACAGCATTCCAAGTTAGTTGTAACAGCATGCAGTAATATTCCCATTAACCCAACACACCAGGGTTACAACAGTTGAACAGCAAGCATAACACATGCATGTATTGAATGACAGTGGACATTAAAACAGCATGCAGGGATGATTGGTGGCAATAGGCCACCAAGATTGTGGTGTTTTAACAGGGGACATGCATCAAAGTAAGTGCAGATTTTATATAACAATAGGACATATGTCCCAACAAGTGTTATGAGATTAGACATACCCACTGAGGTGTGGAATTGCATTGTTTATGCACATGGAGTAGGGTGTAAAAAGAAACCTCCATTAACATCTTATTAGTACTTTAACTGTACACTACATTCCTATTGACTGCAGGTGTATATCCCCTACATGTATTCTTACACTAGGCAACATGCATTTGATTGCATTATGGGTTTGTCTACTTCATTATATACCTGACCTATATCTCACATAGTAACTGTCCAAGATGCAGATGTTACTGCTACATACTTGTATTAAATTTACTTGTTTATGTATCTGCACATCTGGATGTATTCACGTGCCTTTTTCACTTGTTTTTTACACAATCCTACTTTTCAGATAGCACACTAACATTTCTGGGCAACACCTTGACAGGCTACTTTTGTGCCAGATTTACCTATGCATGTCAGCCATTTCACAACTGTCGAGGACTGTTCCATACTTCACAGCTACTGGCACTTCCTTCATCCACTTTATATGGGACTGCACTACTGGGGGTTGTCAGCACTTAATACAACAGTAACATTTCTTCACTGCAAGGGTACAACAACATTTCTGAGTAACTGGCACATACACACTGCAAGTATTATACCTTTCTTATTTACATTAAAACTCTTTTCTACAGGCTCTCTCCTTTATTTGACATTACACTGCATACAGTAGACCTATTCAGCACATATTACACCTTTATTGATAGGTTATAAGACTGTTTTTCAGGCTCACTCACTTTTTTTCTATGACAGTGCATGCAGAGATAGTATTCCAGACATGTTTTTGCTTTATTCATGGGTTACTACACTCTATTCCTGGATATCTGACTTATGATATGTAACAGTACATGCAAATGATTTATTCAGGGGATGAATGTTTTATGCTTCACAGCTACTGCCACTTCCTTCATCCATTTCCTATGGGACTGCACAACTGTGGGTTGACAGCACCTAATACAACAGTACTATTTTTTATTGCAAGGGTACAACAACATTTCAAAGTAAGTGACACAGACACACTCCAAGTTTTATACCTTTATTAATTACATTGAACACTCTTTTCTACAGGCTCTCTCCTTTACTTGTTATTACAGTGCATACGGAAGACATATTCAGGACATATTATACCTTTCTTGATAGGTTACAACACTCTTTTTCAGGCCTGCTCACTTATATGTTATGACAGTACATGCAGGGATAGTATTCCAGACTTATTTTACCTTGATTGGTGTGTTAGTACACGCTATTTCTGGCTCACTGACATTTGTTATATAACAGTACATGCAGAGGATTTAATCAGGACATTTTATTGCTGTATTATTGGGCTGAAACACTTTTGTCATGCTCACTCACATATATCATGTAACAATACATGCAGAATATTTACTAACCTACCTGGTGGCGCAGCCTTAGCAGCCTATCTGCATAGGCTTGCTGATTCATAGCATGAGCACCTGCAGCTGTGGAGTAAATAAAGGGATATTGAGACATACCTATCCATTATTTAGACTATATTAGCTTGTCTTACATACTGCATTCCATGGCTACCTACTTAGTAGTGGGGCATCACATATTTGATGGGCCTCCTGGATCCACTGGTTCAGAAGGTCCTGCTTCCACCTCTTCAGGTCTGCATGGTGGTGACGGACCTGCTCACCAGTCCGAGGGACGCCTGTGGCACTGGTGAGTTCATGAGTCAACCGGTTCCAAGCCTCTGCCTTATACTCCGTTCCTTGGAACTGGCCCTGCAGGAGTCGAGTCTCATGCCGATGGACTAGGATCCTAACCATGTATCTTGACTCCTCGATGCCCCAGCGTTGCGCTCGAAAGCGTGTACCCTCTCCAGCACCAGACATTCTAACTGCAGATGGGAGCTACAATCAGTTATGGCGAGTATTCCCGCCTATGCGGCTTAAATATGCCACATTTCCCCACACTTTTCTGTGATTGGCCGTTTTTGAATATTCTCAGCTGACTGCAGACCTGCTTAGCAATTGTTAATCTAACATTTATTACTATATATATGTTAACAGTGGATGTTTATCTTAATCTGTTGTGGCTTAGTGGTTCAGTACTTTGATTATGGTGCACAGTGTCCTGGGTTCCAACCTTATCATTGCTTTTTATTTTACTACTGTCCAGACAGGTTAGGGGCGTGGCTGTGTTTAAGCAACTTTGCTCTACGTTGCTCCACGTTGCCTGACGGAGCACTGGTTGGCGTGCTGCGCACCTCCGTGCAAATCAGTTGCACTGGGTAAAGCGCTATTTAGCTATGGGCAACTATTTTGCACTGGGTAAAGTGCGATTTAGCTATGGGCAACTACATTGCGCTGGGTAAAGCACGAGTTAGCTATGGGCAACTATATTGCGCTGGGTTAAGCGTTGCTTAACTGCGGGCAATTATATGTCAGGTTCCTTTATAAATATACATTTTGTTCACTGATACATAAGCCATTTGAATGCTTTTTAGTAAAAGTTTAATCATATAGGTCAGGAATTATTTCATATACTAATTTGGAACATAATATAGGAAGGGGAGTGGTGAGACTCGAACCATGAATGCCTCCTCTTTGTGCGAACGTTCTACCACTGCGCTATTACTATTTGGTGTAATTTGCATGAACATTCCTTATTATGCTCTTCCATGTCGTGATTCCTAACTGCAGCTAAGCAATGGGCACACCCGCGCACACACGCGCAAATACAGGCAGCTATATTGGGAATTAGAAAAAAATAAACTAATGTTTTACTTTTTATAACTGTGCTGGGGGTTTACAATGTCAGGGAGTGTGGTGTTGGGTACATGGACATTTGAGCGGACTCGCTCTTGGGTGTTGACATTTTGTTTTTTCACACACTTGCAAGGGCGTAAACCTTTACACTGCTCGGCAGTCGGACACGCCCCCTGCTTGCCTGCACGGTCCGTGTTGGACTTGGGGTTGAGTCAGCATGCCCTCATGAATATTCATGGCACGCTGACATCATGCCGTTCAACTGCAGCCTCAGAGTAAGACTTATTTAGTCTTACATGGAGGATTTGTGAATCCGGGGGATTGTTTTTGAACTGTAAAATGAATAAAGCAATTTGGGAAAGGTTGAAAAAATGAATATCAATGGGAACAATTTAAATTTGTAAATATGAATATGTTATTATATGGGAAGTATAATAAATAAATGTGATATTGGAAAATGGGATAAAGTACTGGTTGTGAAAATTTGTTATATAACAAGAAAATGGAATAGGATGATGCATTCAATGAAATAATAAGATGGTTGGGGAAAAAGTGAGGGAGACAGAGGGTAAATACAAAAGAAAAATGTATGAAAGAAATAGAACTGTTTAGTTAAATTATTCTGTATTGTAAATAATTTTAAGTATGAATGTAAGAAAATAAGTGTGTAAATGATTTAAAGTGGTAAATATAGAAGAAAAATGTATGAAAGAAACAGGACTGTTTAGTTAAGTTATTCTGTATTGTAAATAATTTTAAGTATGAATGTAGTAAAAAATAAGTGTGTAAATAATTGATTTAAAGTTTTTTTTATATAGTACAAAATGAATGTTAATAAAGCACCTTTTTTTACTTTGGAACTACTAGGTGCTGCTGAAGGCTGTAGAGCAGCAAAGAAGAGATCTAAAAGAAGCAGCAGCATGGAGGAGGACAGAAAAGCAATGTACAGTTTAGATGTGGAAATGGGAATTAGGAGAAATGTGTTTGATATGGATAATCAAAATGTAGATAAAGATTCCTGTGTGGTGGATGAAATAAATGAGCAATGTTTAGCTGTTGCAATGGAAAATGAAGTCAGTGAGTGCATTGGAGTGGTACAGGTGACAAGACTGGCACTGGGGGGTCTTGCAGATGATGATTTGTTGAAAATAATCAAGCAGGATGATCCATGTGACAGTTGTGCTATTTTATGAAGTGAAACAGCAATAGGTGATATGGCAGCACAAAACGCAGCAGTTAAAATGCAGGCAGCATTCACATCAGGTAAAAATGAGAGAAGCAACAAATTGTAAGTAAGACTGTTTTTTTAAAAAAAAACATCAGGTCAGCTGTAAGAATAAGAACAAAAATTGAGATTGTATTAACCACATTTTATGAATGGGACAATTTCATAACAGCTTTTGTATTGAAAGCTCAAGAAATTATGTTGATTATACATGTAAGAACAGAGACTTTTGTGACTTGATGAAATTTCTGGAATTGTATAACAAAAAGTACAGTTATCCATGCAATAATTCTTTGTTTTTTGTTAGTAACTTAAATGTTAAAAAATGTTACCTTTCCATTTAGAACTGATGAACTGAAAGAAGATGTTAAAAATGCTTTCAGGGTTTTGTGAAACTATTGATAACATTGTGATAGTGAGAAATTAGAGAATCTTATGGAATGGAGGGTGGAGGATGGAAGCTGTTGTAAAATGTGAAAAAAAAAGATAAAACACTTGCCAAGAATGATTTTTGCAGCTGGACATAGAGGGACATTAAGATAAGCTGTCAGCCTAAATCATGTTTCTTTTGTGGGAATTTTTCTCTTTAATTAATAATTGTGACCCTGTACAATATAACCAGGGTGATGAAAAAACTTCATACAGCAAATAAAGTGTGTGACTGAATGCATGTTGTATAAAAAGGACACTTGTAGATGGACTGTTAAGATCAAACAGCAAATAAAAAAGAATGGGGAAAGGAAGAAAACATACATAAGAAAAAAACAATAGGCTGAGGGTGAACTAAGTAAAGAAGAAACTGTAGAAGAAGAATAAAAAATATGGAGAGGAAAAAAGACAGTTTGCATTCAGAAAGAAGAGTCAGGAGAAGGAAAGGACACTAAGACTTGTTTGAAGTTCTAGCTAGTGAAAAATCTGAATCTGAGGATCAAGGATTATTTTGTAAATAAATGCAATAAAAATATTCAATATGGGGAAAATAAAAATAAGAAAATAAGAAAATGAAAATGCCAAAATGCTTGTCCTAAGCTTAAAAGTAAAGAAAAGCAACAATTTTGGAATGCTTTAGAATACTTTCAGTAAACCTGAACAGTACTATTAACACTGTAAGAAGGATATGGATACTGGAATTGCCTGATAAATGTGATGTGGATGTTATTATGTTAGAGGATGTAAGAATCCTGACAAGTAAACAGAAACATTGTGGGGTGGAAATATAATATGGAACTTAGAAGGTGACAGTAGTTCTGGAGTGGGTGTGTTGTGTAAAAAACAGTGAAAATACTAAATGCAACATTGATAAGGATGGGCAGGTTAACTGTTGTGGATGTGCAGTGGAGAAAACATGTTTATATAATTATATTGTATGCATACACAACTAGCAAGGAAAGAGAGAATCTGTTTTTATCATATATTAGATTATGTGTTAACATGAAAATAATAATTGTTGGGGACTTTAATTGGGATTTACAGGAAGATGTAAAAAGAAACATCAAGATGTGAAAAATACAGGCAGTGATAAAATCTGGCAAATTACCTGCATAGAGCAAAAGTCAGTGGACTTATAAAAGGGGACACTTGGATTTGAAATTTATTGTTGTGTATTATCAGAAGGCTTGGAGCAAGCAGATGATGATACAGATGTGGCAGGTTTTACAGACCATTTAGCAATGCAAATGGAGATAATGGAAGAAACTGAATGCCTTAAACTAGGAAAGGGAATAAAATGAGTAAACAAGAAATTATGGGGTAAAATTGTAGAGTGGGAAGTACTACAGTTATGGAAAGATTATATAACCATGAAGGACTTCGATAAAAATGTTCTGTGTGATGGACTGAATTTAAAAAGAAGTATAAAAAGTGTTTTTCAGTTGCAAGATGATGTAGGAAAAGAAGAAAAGTGAACTATGGGAAAATTTATTGAAATGTATTACAGAATTTAGAGAACAGTACAAGAGACTATTATGATGCGGATAAATTTAGATAAATATATAGAATAAATTGATAAAAAAGGTTATTATTGGTTAAGTAGAGATATTATTTATAAGGGAAAATGAGGAATTGTCTGCATATGTGGGTAAAATAAAGGAGGATATTAGTATAATGAGAGAAATGAAAAATGTAAAAGGAGAGGAAAAAGCAAATTATGAGTATTGTAATACAGCATATGTAAAATAAGAGAGAATGGACAGTAAATACATTTCCAGAACAAGTTTTTTTAAAAAAAGAAATTACTATTAATGCATTGGCTGAATTACTTGAGAAAGTAAATGTTGATTCAGTATCAGGCCCTGATGGTATAGGGTATGAAATGCACAAGACATTAATGGACTGGCAAAAGGTATTTTATAAATGTACTGAATGAATGGTTGAAGGAAGGTTTTGTTTATGAAGAGTTACGTAATGGGATTTTAACAATTATATGGAAGAAAGATGAAAAGAATGAAATAAAAAAGGCGACTGATCACTCAAAATAACATGGATTACAGAATTGTTGTGGGAATAATACAGTGCAGAATGGGAGGTAGGTTGAGGAATATTATAGAATAAAGCATATAAGGTGTAAAAGCGAAGGTGTATCAGGAATTGTTATTGGCTGTGAGTGAAATTGTGAATGATGGTATAAGTAAAATGAAGGATGTGAAACTTATAGTAGGTAATATTAGCAAAATATTTGATACTGTAGGACACGATGTTTTGTGAAATGTTATAGGGCATGATACTTTGTGAAATGTTATGAAGAAGTATGGAATAGGTAACAGAATAAGGAGTGTGTATATTTCAGCAATATATGGCATATGGCAGAATAATAGTGAGAATGTTAGTAAATGGGTGGCTGAGTAAAGAAATATGCATGAACTGTGGTATAAGACAAGGACATCCAGTGAGTGGAATATTGTTTTCATCGGTGACAAATGCGATAGTGAGTAACACAGCTTATAAAATGAAAATGCTAGACATGTAATGCAAAAGAAAGTGATGATACCCATAGTTCTGCCATACATGGATGATTTTTAGTTGTAGATGCTAAGAACAATCTATGGACAAGAGAAGTAATGGTTTGTCTAAATGGATATTTAAAGAAAATGAGAATGGCATTGAATAAAAATGAAGGTAAGGGTTTGGGTGATATGGAGAAAATTAGACCCCAGGATTCAATAAGCTCATTTTTCCATGCAGGAACAGTGTAGCCGCTCCTGCACAGAATATGGCCACTAAGTGATCCAGTAAACTACTGTTTTGACGTGTATGAGCATGCCTACACTATTCCTGCAAGGACGCCACTGCATAATGCTAATGACCTCATTTGCTGGTGAAAACCATGCAAATGAGGTGAATTAGTGATTCGGCAAGCAGGCAGGCATCTGTGAAAGAATAGTGTTAGTGGCAGAAATGTATTCGGCTACTAGCCGAATACATTTCTGCAAAAATTAAAACGGAGGCATGACATCTCAAAAAAGCATGTGTTATAATCTTTAGGCATGCCAATGGCCAAATATATGGCCATTGGCATGGAAAAGTGTTT
This sequence comes from Protopterus annectens, assembly GCF_019279795.1. NCBI lineage: Eukaryota > Metazoa > Chordata > Ceratodontiformes > Protopteridae > Protopterus > Protopterus annectens. Next base: position 440,179,676 of record NC_056734.1, on the reverse strand, counting down.
CATTTTTACAAAAATAAAAGTTTTTTTTTTTTGGCTGATCTCGGCCGTTTAAACATAGAGCAGCGGTGCGCAAACGGGATCATGCCGAAAATAAAAAAATGAAAGCTCAATTTTAAGGGAAATCTGCATTTTGCCATTATAGTTTATGACATGTAAAATCAAAACGATACCAAGGAACAGGGGCTGTTAAGGGGAAAGGCTCTGTGGTAGTGCAGTAACTATGGACTAAGGCAGTGGGGTATGCAAATGAGGGGAAATTTACTGAATCACAAAAATATTCTAAGTGCCAAACTGCACCTAACTGTGTAGGTGCTGTAACATGATTGTGTAAGCAGAAGGAGCAACAAACATGAAAAGGGTGTATGTCATGCATGGTGTAAGCACACTGGAGCCCTATGGTGCCCAGATAAGCTTAGCTAAGCTCAGCTAAGCAAGGGGGTGTGCCTGAGGATGTATTGAATTATTCCATGAAATGAAGAGTGTGTTCGCGTCCAGGGAGGGCCATTTCTTCATGTTTACATTAGCTAAATGGGTTTGCCTGGCATGCACCCAGTCTAAAAAAAAAAAAAAAATGGAAATAGCAGGGCTGTTTACACTTTGGGCACCAGGTTTGCATGGCGGGCCTTGGGGCTTAAAAGAGACAGAAATAGGAAGGGAAAAAAGGAAAATAGCAGAATAAAAGCAATCAAAAACAAATCACAAAGCTAGCAGGTGGAATGCTTCATAGTCAGCCAGTCATACAGGCAGCAACTGCAGCACAACAGTATAAACTATGCAAACACCTTACAGTCTGTTTTTTTCCCCACAAACTCTGCATCATTGGTGTACACATGCGGGGGAATTTTAACTGCAAAAATGTTAGGGGCTGCCATTGCTTTGATCCATCAGTATGTGTAATAGGCTGAGGGCAGAGGAGGATAATGCTGACAACCACCACAGCCCGAGGAGAAGGAGAAGTGTATTCAGACCCAGAGTAACTTACCAGGGGCTACATGATCTGGAGATAGTAGAGCACTACAGGGTGGACAGAGACATACTCCACAAATCACCGAGCTGTGCTGGCCTCAACTCAGACCTAGACCCAAAAGAGGGGAGCCCATCCCAGTGGATATCAAGGTATGTGTAGCCTTAAGAATTCTAGCTACAGGTACTTTCCAAAGACCTACTGGGGACATCATGGGGGCCTCACAGGCATCTGCATCCAGGGTACTCCACCAGTTCCTGGATGCTATGATACCACATGCCGGTGAACACATTTACTTCCCCAACACCCATTAGGACAGGACCAGCAATATGCATCTCTTTCACTGTGTAGCAGAATACTTGGACTTACTGGGTACAATAGATTGTACGCACATCCACATCAAAGCACCACCCAGTGAACAGGGTAAGGTCTACATAAACCGCAAGGGATTCCCCTCCATCAACTGCCAGGTTGTGTGCAATGCCCAGGGCATTATCATGAATGTGTTTGCTGGCAGCCCTGGAAGCTATCACAACTCCCTCATCTGGCATTTGTCACAGCTGTACCAGGCATTTGCCAGTGGGGGGCATCCCGTATGGCCATCTGGTGGGGGATGCTAGCTATGCACTGGAGCCGTGGATGATGAAACCCATCAGAAATGCACACACACCCACACAAGAACACCATAATGAGGCACACGCACAAACCAGGATCATTATAGAGCATGTCTTTTGGATGCTTAAGTCACGATTCCACTGCCTTGACATATCTGGTGGAGCCTTGCAGTACTCTCCAGCCACAGGTGCACACATGTTCATAGTATGTGCCATGCTACACAATATGATCCTGCAGAAACAGCTGCAGCAGGACCAGCACGGGAAATGGCCACACAGCCCACCACCATTGCCAAGGTCCCCACAGGCACAGAGGGACTCAGAGGAGGAGGCCCCCTGAGCCTGCTCCTGTAGGCAGATGGAGGTTTGCCTAGTATGCTCAGGCTTTGGCAAAGAGGCAATGCATAGCACACACACTGACATTGTAGGGATCCCAGGGACTAACACCTCCCCCTGACTTGCATACACAGTAAAATGGATGACACACACATCACATTACCTGTAACTTACCATGTATAGGCAGCTGTGTGCATCCAACATAGGCGGCCCTCAAGCAGCATCTTCACAACTACCACAGACACAAGGTACGTCAGTCCTCTTAACAATAATGAATGGATTAGTATGTTTTGCTAGCATATCTATGGTAATGCTGCATGCATGCAAGGGAATGGGGTGGCCTACTGGGATGGCAGCAGACAACTGACAGCTATGTGGGACACCAGGAAATATCTGCCTAAAACTGGCCTCCCCACACTATGCAGTAGTACCCAAGGTGGCAAATCCCACTGCAGTTTATGTTTGGGGACAACTAACTGGGGGGTTATAGGTTACAGGCATGAATGTCAGGGTGGGGGTCCAATACCCACCCCTAACACCCACACAGTAAGTTAGCTGAAGAAAACCACAGAGAAATGTCTGCTAAAGGCACATAAATGGCAGCAATGTTGAATTGCCCCCCTACAGAATCACACAGTGATAGCACAGCAGGACGTGCAGTTGCAGTAAGGCTATGAAGGGTAAGAAGTCTGAAACCCAAATGTATGCCATTACAATATGACCTTTGCTCTTTGCTGATATTTCTCTAGTCCCCAAGACAGGGCACAGTAGTATAGTAAATGGAGCCAAAATGTAAAGCAAATATCAGCACAGTCTGTGCAAATGTGTAGAGTTGACAGGTGCCCCCCCCCATATACTCACAGAAATGCAGTAACATATATGTTTGCAGGGAAATAGCAGCATAGCACACACTGGCAGGGCTGTACCAATACACATGAAAACATGTTGCCTGTCCACAATATGCAGGGGTCAATGAGCTATGTGTATGTGTGGTTAATACTGTCAGGATCTGGCCAGCACATTCTCCTGGCAGTCGACTTGTAGTGCCCTAGGTACAGTGCGATCTTTGACAGGGCCATTTGCAGATAACTGCAGTGTCAACTGTTATGCATATCAGTGACACCCACTGCTCTGCCACTGACATATCTGGAAGTCGTAGTGCTATATAATGGACATGCTGAAGGATGTGTAGCCAAGGTGCTAAGGCTTTTGTGAATATAAGTGCCTTTTGGTACTGTTGCCAGTGGTTATTTTCAATAATCCTTTTTTTCTTTTGTTTTCTTTTACATATAATGGGCATGCCTGCACAGTAGAAAACAATCTGTACCCACACCCATAACTCCAACCTCTGACAGCAAGACGTCTGAACAAGGGCAGAAATAAATGTGGAACAAAGGCACAATGATAGGCATGTGTTGTAAATATCGCCATTACATACTGAGAAAGTTGGTAGGGTGAGGGGTTTGCAGTAACAGGAATTGTCTGAAGGTTATGTAGTCTGAAACAGTAATGTCTGTCATTATTTTGTAACATCACTCTTCAATTATAAGTAACTAACTTGCCATAAAAACACAAGTTTACATAGACAGGATGAAACCTCTCGCCAAACACCTGGACAACCTGCCAAAAAATGTACAGGTGAGAGGTATGGCCACACAAGGATATGACATCTCAGGTTAGAAAGATACCACACAAGCAGGAGATCCCCAGCCAGTATATCACCAAGTTGCTGGACTGTTTACACAGTGAGTCATCACTCAACTGGCTGTAGCCATGCTTCACAAATAGCCTTGTTGGGCAAGAATGTACATAGCTGCCTTCATAATATTGGTCTATGCATCATACAACTGGTATTCCTCTGGTAAAGCATTGTGATGATCTGAGGATGTCTGGCACTAAGTAATGATTCAGTACATTGCAGTGTCAGACTACAGATATGTCAGAAAATGTCTGCTAAACAAACTCAGTACCCTGAGGAAAGTCCTGTGTACTCCTGAGAGGTATGGCTGTAGCACACAAATCCCTGGACTGGAGTACACCTATCTCTGGAATGGAGTCACACTTTAACTATAGAAGGTCACACTGAGCATGCTCCTACACTTAGAGAATCACAGGACATGTTAGAACCCACATCTGACTATATGACTGTATTGCGTATATATGTCTGTGCATACAGACAACTATGTACACTTTAACTGCCCCACACACACACACATCAGACAGGGGTATCCCCAGCTAGCTGTATGTGGTCCATGTGTGATATATCTGCATCTGTTGCGTGAGATACACAGACATATATATGGGCAACAGATTTATGTCAGGCATACACACACATAGATGTGGGGAAGTGAGGGACAGACAATGATAGAAAGAGAGACACAGGGGGACACAGACAGAGTGAGTCACACACACGGATACCCTGAATGGCTTACAGTGATGTTCTGCTGTGGACAGTGGCATACCAGTTGTAAATAGTTGCACGTGCCAGCATAAAAGGTGAGCCCTGTTGTGTAATAGTACTGAGGTTGGGCTTACAATATCACATCACCTGCATGTGTGTGTGTGTGTGTGTGTGTGTGTGTGTGTGTGTGTGTGTGTGTGTGTGTGTGTGTGTGTGTGTGTGTGTGTGTGTGTGTGTGTGTGTGTGTGTGTGTGTGTGTGTGTGTGTGTGTCCATAGGTCTAAGTATTAGGAAACTGTTCACACTCAGTACTCAGTACACTTCACACTGCCCTACAAGATCTGCTGCTGTCATTCACCTTAGAAGTACCATTGAACACCTATCATCCCCATAAGCTGTAGCACATGCGATAACTGTGTAACACTATAGTACAAATACCTAAATAGATAGGGGTTCTAATCTCAATATTGGCAACTGTGTGTGTGAGACAGTTGTGTGTGTGAGAGTGAGGGAGTGTGTGTTTGTAGGTGAAACAGTTTTAGGCTGTTCCCACCCACAACACTTCCCAGTGCCCCACTTTATCAGTCCTGCTGATGTCATTCCTCTTATCCACACCTTTGGACAGTTGTCAGCCCAGTACATTCCATAGCGCATGTGATAACTGTGTAACACTATAGTATAAATCACTAGATATGCAGGGGTTCTACTCTCAGATCTGGCAAATGTGTACGTGGATGTATAAGTGTGTGTATGTAAGTGTGTATGTTTGTAAGAAGTATTTTGATAAGTTTCCCACACAGTGGCCCACTTTATCAGTCCTGCTGATGTCATTCCCCTTATCAGCACTTTTGGCCAGTTGTCAGCCCAGTAAGCTCCATAGTGCATGCGATAACAGTGTAACACTATAGTACAAATCACTAGATAGGCAGAGGTTCTACTCTCAGATCTGGCAAATGTGTGTGGGGGTGTGTAAGTGTGTATGTTTGTAAGAAGAAGTATTTCTTTAAGTTTCCCACCCAGTGCTCTACTTTATCAGTCCTGTTGATGTCTTTCCCCTTATCAACACCTTTGGCCAGTTGTCAGCCCAGTAAGCTCTGTAGCGAGTGTGATAACTGTGTAACACTATAGTACAAATCACTAGATAGGCAGTGGTTCTAATCTCAATACTGGCATGTAAGTGTGTGTGTATGAGAATTATATTGTGTGTGGGTTATACCATTTTGAGTTGTGTACCACCCTGTACACTTCCCATCACCCTAATTTACAATGCCTGCTGATATCATTTATCTTAGAAGTACCTTAAGATAAGGTGAATTCATATAAGCTCTGTGGCGCATCTGATAATTGCGTAACACTATAGTAAAAATAACTAGATAAGTAGGGGTTCTTATCCCAATACTGGCAACTGTGTGTGTGTGTGTGTGTGTGTGTGTGTGTGTGTGTGTGTGTGTGTGTGTGTGTGTGTGTGTGTGTGTGTGTGTGTGTGTGTGTGTGTGTGTGCTTGGGTGAGAATCATATCCTGTGTGAGTTGTACCATTTTGCTGTCTGTACCATCCACACCTGTTTACCACTTCCCAATGGCATTACTTTGTATAGTATGTTAATGGCATCTGCCTCACATGCAGCATGTTAAACCATTGTACAGGCCATTCGGGTGGCCCTAACAATGGCCATGTATGTGATATTGTTGCCAAATAGGTCACAGTAAGTGTACTGACACACATGCCAGCATCAGATATCATACCTGACTGAAACATCATGCCGATACAATGTCTTTTAACCTATCACTTGTACAGGCTTGTAGGAGCAATAGATGACTCAATTTGCTATTTCTGCTGAGTTATCTCACCATCCATGAAGGCATTCACAACATTATGTGTTGTAAGAGGAAGTGGGTTATGTCCCATACATATAATCTATGTGGGGCATGTCATGTGTATGTAGCACTATATTACATTAAAGTGGATATGTGGGTTTACAAATCTGTCCATTGCCAGCTGTGTTTGTGTTACTGTATGCACATCCCATGTGTCAGTCTTTACTGTGTGTATGCAAAGGATATACCATGTTTGTCTCCCTGTTCCACCCTGTGAACTCAGGAATACATACCACATACCTGTCATCCACAGTACCATGCATGCCCTCACCAACTGCATCAGGGTTGAGTGTATGGGAAAGAAATGGCAGAGGCAACAGGTGTTGACATGTGAATCTGTTGCAGTCAGTCTAATGGCTAAGCTTGTGAGGGACCTAGTGACAGTACTCCAGTAACCTGTTCTTTATGTATACTATGTTGTGGTACTACACAACACTGAGGTGACATGTCTGAAGGCTGCCTGTCTGTGACAAGGGGTATGTACGCCAGGTCACACTGTCTCACCACAGTGTCCATCACACTCTGTTGCATGCATACACGCCTGGTAAACATACATATAAAGCTGTACCTTGGCAATGAAATGGTCAGTGTATTTCCACTCTGCCATACTCCACGTTGGTAATGTCTGCAAGGCCACAGCCTGCAGACACACAGACACCTGGAACACAAACAGAATACAGCATGTCAGACTACATTCAGTCAGAGGCACTAACAGCAATAATGCATTATGGCTAATAAGGTACATACACCTTTATATGTATCCATAACAAATGCAAGCAGACAGCACCTTACATAGTATTACATAGCTACACTCTACTATATTCACCCTGAGCATCAGACCCATATTCTCCTGTCCCTGCAATGATGGTATGGATGACAGGGATGTGGAACAGGTATCATCATATGCACAGGGTGTGGTGTGCATTTGCCAGTGGCCTAGGCTGGGCCATACCATTGACATCCATTTGTGTGTTTGGAGGGGTATCCTATAGATGGGCTGTGCAGAGGTGCTGTGTGTGTCTGGAGGTGACCTGCCTGTGATAAAGATGTGTGTGTGTATGTATGTACATAGTTATGCCATGTCCCATGCCCTACACAGAGGTATGTTGGACAGCTGTGGACCGTACATGGCAGGGTGTCCAGTTCACCGTCTCTGGTCACGGACATGTGAACTGGTCCTGCCAGGGTTCTCACTGGCACCACCAGGCCCAAGGCCAGATGTAGTACTGCTTCCTGATGGTGACTGCTGTCTGCTGGATCCGTGTCCCTGATAGGACCAGCAGGACCATGTGCCCATGGCCTGCTCTGTTGTGATGTGGACAGCAACCCACCCTTCAGTGGTGCTGGTGTCACTGCCACTATGGGAGTGTAAAGGTGCACGGCACTGTAGACTCTCAGTTGATGCTGGTGCTGACCTACATCCATGTGGCCAATGGCCATCTCCCACCACATGCTCTAGCACAGACATGACACTGTTGGGGATTGCCAAGGTCTCACCCCACTGTCTATTCATGACCTCAGTATTTTGGTGTGTGATCTCAACAAGGTCACCTATGTCACCACGTAGGTCAGGAAGAGTTGCATCCACCACCCTGAATATGTGTCTGTTGTTGCATTTCACTATGTGCCTGTGTATCCATGACAGTCCAAAAATACATCTGTTGACACCTGCTGTGGCACTTGTGACAGTGGCTTGAAGAGCAGCAGTCCTCCTGCAAGCACCCCTGTCCAACCACCTGTGTGGGACCTCACCTTCACTCTGGCTATGGCTAGTGTCTACACTCACACCTGCCATAGTCACCACACTAGCCTGTTCCATCTTACCACCTGCCAACTGTCCATCATTTGTGTCTCCTGGGGATGGGGCATGTGTGGGCATTGTGACTGTGTGCAGGTGCATTGTAGATGACTGTGGGATGCCAACTGATGGCACAGATTCAGCCCCTGACAACACTACCTGTGCCTGAATATGACCATCATCATTGCCAGAGTCTGCAGAGACACTGACATCCAATACTGAGCCAGAGGGACTGTGACCACCATGACCATCTGTGGGGGAAAGACAACATATGTAAATTAATACCTGAACTATACTATTTGCGCACACACACACACACACACACACACACACACACACACACACACACACACAGGTGAGGTGGCAGACAGGCATTACACAAACCTCACAATAGCCAACTGGTGACATTCACAACACAGTCAGACCACTACATACATACCATGGACAGGCCCTCAACATCATGCAGTGCAGCCCTTACCACTTCATGTTACTACTTATATACACCTCTGTGATACGTAAGTAGTGTTAGTAGGTGATGGACCTTCAAGTAGCACACTCTGCACCCATGTACACATAATTTGCTGTTCACCTGTATAGCAGTCACAATTCCTACAGAACATACCTCTCAACTGTGCAGAGTGTCACTGAATGTCTACATGTGTGGCTCATATTTCTGATCTCTTCATCATAAATCCTGTGTTTGACACATTAGTGGAATGATATGAGGATGGGTTGTCACTATTTTGAGTCTCACACTTCAAAACCTGCAGTACATGTATGTTACAACAGAACCGGTTACACTAACAACCTTCCAAGCTTACAGTGAATATTATAAGTGTAGACACCCCGGTTAACATGCCAGGTTTGTCTGATATATAACATGAGACCACAGAAATCATGTGATAACAATTCCCACCTTTAATGTGACCTATATCCTGTGCAATCCAATTGAAGATCAAACACATAGGTTGGGGTTAACATGTAGTAGTTGAACTACGTACAATAGGCTGATTGCATGACTGTGCACACCCTTAAACTAATACTTTGATAAAGCACCTTTTGATTTCATAATGGCAGTCAGTCCTCTTGGGAAGGTGTGTATCAACATGGCACATCTCGACTTAGCAATATTTGTATACTCTCCCTTGCAGAAGCCCTCCAACTCTGTCAGATTGCAAGGGCATCACTTCTGCACAGGCTTCTTCAGAGCACCCCACAGATTCTCTATTGGATGTATGTGTGGACTGTGACTGGGCCATTTCAAAATGTTGATTGTCTTCTGGTGAAGACATTCTTTTATGGATTTTGATGTATGGCATGGGTCATTGTTGTTTGGAAAGGTGTAAGTCCTCTCCATCTACAGCTTTTTAACAGACACATGAAGATTTTGGGCCAAAAGGGACTGGTATTTTGAACTGTTCCTCATCCCCTCCACCATGGCTAAAGGCCCACTTCCAGCTTATGAACAGCAACCCCAAAGCAGGTCAATGCCATCACCATGGGGATGGTGTTCTTTTGGTGATGCACAGTGTTGTTCTTGTGCCAAACAAACCTTTTGGTATTGTAGTCAAAAGGTGAAACCTTAGTCTCGTTACACCATAACACATTTCCCTACATGCTGTTGGGGGACCTGATGTATTTGTCTTGAGAAATTTACCAGACCTGGATGTTGTTCTGTGTGTGAGAAGGTTTCCATCTTCCAAACCTACCCCATAGACCAGACATGTGGAGAATACAGGAGATTGTTGTCACATGTAGTGCACAACTGGTACTCACCAGTGTTTTTTGCAACTCCTGTAGTGTTGCTGTAGGTCTCCTGGCAGCCTCCCTGACCAGTTTGGGTCTTGTCTTTTCCACACATTTAGAGGGATGTCCAGTTCTTTGCAATGTCACTGTTGCTCCATATTTCCACCACCATTTGATGTCCTGGGGAAAAGTGTGTGCTCCCTTCTCTGGGGTGATACCTTTCACAAATGAGATCCCTTTGCTGCTTCATAAGCTGTATGTGAACTATGGCTGTTGCTGTAGCAGGCAACTGAGTAAATTTAGGATAATTCTGGTAGGACAGCTGACCGTTATTTGCTGGTAATCAAAGAGTCTCTGTAACTGATGACAGGTGTGTACCCAAGAAGATGTAATGCTGTAATAATATCAAAAGCTGCTTCAACACAGTATTAGCTTCAGCCTGTGCACATGTATGCATCTAGCTTCTTGTAAGTTTTTTATGTATCATAATTTTTCCCTTAACAGATTTGTTTGTTTTACAATTGAATTGTACAGGTTATAGGTCACATGAAAGGTTGGAAGGGTTTGGAAATGTTTTATTGTGCTCTCATTTTTGTATATCACAAATACCTGGCATTCTAACAGGTGTGCATACACCATTTATATGCACTGTATAACACTAATTTATAAAATATGTCCCGAATTTTGGGCCTTCGTACCCCCATTTTGTCAGTCTTTGTCCAGATTACTTGTAATGACAAGTTGTGAGGTATGCTACAGATATTTGACATCTCCTGTGACTAGGCCTCTGTGATGACCACTGTGATGCAATGCAGTTAATCCCATCACAAGTGAATATGCAGATATTGCAAAATGGCTGAGAGTGACAGTTGTGTGCATGATCACATGCATGAATTTAACATGCCTGGGCTCCTGGTGAGCCACAACAGGAAAATCCCATACTCACTGGCTTCAGGCTGCTGTCCCACATGCAGACCAGAGGGACCTATGTAGCTGTGGGGGAGAGGTATTGTCAGCAGACTCACATTTGGCATTGGTCAAGATGAATGCTACATTTCTGCACAGGTACAGTACAAGCTATGATAGTACACAATTTGGTGTCCCCCACCATCGATGTGCACTTGTGTGCAATACTAAACCCCACCCACAAATGCAGTTTGAACTGAATATGCATCTAGATACTCTATAGAAGACAGTATGACTGCTACATGACTAAACAGATGTGCACTGTGGCCTTATCTGGACACTCCTTGCCTGTTGCCTGGGTGCCACCCACCTCCACGACTGGTGTTTTATGTGTTGGCTGTTGTGTGGGGGGCTGTCCCAAGGTTGGGAAGGAGCTCCTCTGTTGCTGTAAGTGGGGCCTGTGTGGCTGGACCCCCACCTGTAGCAGTACGGTCCCTGGCCATGGTAGCAGCCCTTTGCCAGGCACCACATATCAGGTCAGTTGCCCGATGCCTGACCTGATTGTATGTGCGGCCATGGTGGCCCAGGTGTTCACTCTGTGGACAAGATCGTCCCACAGGGTAGACTGCTCATGCAGATTTTGTTGGCTCCGGCTGAACAGCACCGCATGGTGCTGTATTATTGCATCAGTGATAGCTGCATTCTCCTCTGCAGTGTATGCTGGCTGACGCTGCATTCCACCTGGAAGACATAAGCAGGGAAACACATCGCAGGACCTCAGACATTGCCCAGAGTTATTTACAGAGCCAGCACATCAATATTGCCTATCATTAGCCACCACTTGCAACCACATCATACCCCTGGCATCTATCAGCACAGTATGAACCTACATTGCACTCCTAGTCCTGATGTGTCATGTTCCACCCAATGAGGGCCAGTACATTGCATAAACCACCATTCATCATTCACGTTTGTGTAGAGGGATGACAGTGGCTGTCTTCCTTGCAGATGGGATGTCAATGGTGCTCAGGCTTTGCTTGCATACAGTGTGTAATGGAGCTGGAAGCATATGCCTGAGTTCATGTAGGATGCAGACAGGAATGTTATCAGGTCTCATGGAGACTTGCTTTTGTTGACTTTGATTAGGCAGTATGCACCTGCTCCCTGATGATGAGGGGAGGGGTTCAGGTGCTATGCATATAACCCTATACTGATGGTGAGCCAGGGGGGTGATGTTTGCTTTAAACCTGTCTGCAACGGGTTGGCTATAGCTATGGTGTGTGTGTATGTGGTGTGATTGACCTCCATTACAGGGTGGGTTGGGTTGTTGCATCTGAGATTGCAGACATATGTGAAGACGGCCTTGTGATTGCCCTTGGTGGATGTGTCCAATTTGTACTCATAGTTAGCCATACAGTAATCCACCTGTGACCTTATATGCTCATTCAGACAAAGGTTGACTTGCTGCCAAGTTGGTGCCTGCTCCTACTTTGCCCTGTACAGCCAATATAGTGACCAATTATGTGATTTGTGTATTGCTGCTGTCCAGCAAAGGGGATTACTCTACTTTGGTGGAGACAGGTTTTACAGGTATGACGTTGTTGAGTCCATACAGCTATGCTAATGGTCATATAGCTGTTTGTAGTAGGCATGGACACAAGGTCATAACACTGTTGGACACCTCTCCAATTTCAACCTGATAATCCTGCTTATTCTAGTACCCATGTCTGTGTCAGGGCAATGCAACAACCAGTAGCTGTAGAAATCTAACTCTGTTGGATGCACAGAAGCTGAGATTACACACCTGTACAACATGTACAGCTTATTTACCTGACATTTTGCATCCCATGTCTGTTGTTATGAGGCAGCCATGTACACCTACTCATACATACATGTGCACAGGTAATACCTGATATACATTTCTGTTCTATGTCAGTATGGCACACTGTATTTACACTCTTGCTGCTCAGTCATTCCTGTCAGCCTGTTAGAGCAGGACATCTGGCGCACACCACACATACATGGGGGGGGGGGGTGATGGGCCAAAATTAGTGACACTTTCTTAATATTGCTGTAACACACTTAAGTCATTTGATAGCACAGTAGCCTTTGCATTCACAGACATACCCTGGAGGATGTCCGATGCTCATATGGCAGGAAGAAAGGAGAAAGGCTAGGAGTGTGGTAGGGAGGGTAGGAACTTTTAATGTTGGTAGTATGACTAGTATGGGGACAGTGCTAGCTGATATGATGGACAGAAGGATAGTTGATATATTGTGTGTCCAAGAGACCAGATGGAAGGGGGGGTAAGGTTACGTGTATCGGAGTTGGGTCTCAATAGTTCTATCATGGTGTGGATGGGAGGAGGAATGGTGTAGGGGTTATCCGGAAGAAACAGTATTCCAAGAGTGTTTTTAGAGGTGAAAAGAGTGTCGGATAGAGTGAAGTTTATGAAGCTGGGAACTGATGGTGTAATGATGACTGTTGTTAGTGCATATGCTTCGCTAGTTGCGTATGCGATGGATGAGACAGAAAAATTTTGGAGTGAGTTCGATGAAGTGGTGATAACTGTACCCAAAGGTGAGATAGTGGTGATTGGAGCAGATTTCAATGGGCATGTTCGTGAAGGGAACAGAGGGAATGCAGAAGTGGTGGGTAGGTATGGTGTTAAGAAAAGGAATGCAGAAGGTGAGATGGTGGTGGAGTTTGCAAAAATGATGGACATGGCTGTGGTGAATATATATTTTAACAAGACAGAGGAGCATAGGGTGACATACAATAGTGGAGGAAAATGCACACAGGTGGATTATCTCCTATGCAGGAGGGCCTGTTTGAAGGAGATTGGAGACTGTAAAGTGGTGACCGGGGAAAGTGTAGTTAGGCAGCATAGAATGTTAGTCTGTGGGATGATGTCAGTTATCAAGAAGAGGAGGAGAAGTGTGAGGGCAGCACCCAGAATCAAATGGTGGAAACTGAAAAAGGGTGATTGTGAGGTTGAGTTCAGGGAAGAGTTAAGACAGGCAGTGGGTTGCAGTGAAGAGTTACCGAATATCTGGCTATCTACAGCGGAGCTAGTAAGGGAGATGACTAGAAAGGCGCTTGGTGTGACATCTGGACAGAGGAAGGAGGACAAGGAGACCTGGTGGTGGAATGAGGAAGTACAGGAAAGTATACAGAGAAAGAGATTGGTGAAGAAGAAGTGGGATTGTCAGAGAGATGAAGAAAGTAGGCAGGAGTATAAGGCTATGATGTGCATGGCAAAAAGACAGAGGTGGCAAAAGCTAAGGATGAGGTGTATGAAAGGTTGGACACTAAGGATGGAGAATAGGACCTGTACCAATTGGCTAGACAGAGGGATGCACCAGATAAGGGTGATAAATGATAATGAGGGAAATGTACTCACAAGTGAGGAGAGTGTGTTGAGCAGATGGAAAGAGTACTTTGAGGGGCTGTTGAATGAAGAGAATGAGAGACAGAGAAGGTTGGATGATGTGGGTATGGTGAATCAGGAAGTGCAACAGATTAGCAAGGAGGAAGTAAGGATAGCTATGAAGAGGATTAAGAATGGAAAGGCTGTTGGTCCAGATGACATACCTGTGGAAGCATGGAGGTGTTTATGAGAAATGGCAGTGGTCTTTTTAACCAGATTGTTTAATGTAATCTTGGGAAGTGAGTGGATGCATGAAGAGTGGAGAAAAAATGTTTGGGTACAGAGTATAAGAATAAAGGTGATGTGCAGAGCTGTAGTAACTACAGAGGGATAACATTGATCAGTCACAGCATGAAGTTATGGGAAAGTAGTGAAAGCTAGGTTAAGAAGGGAGGTGAGGATTTGTGATCAGCAGTATGGTTTAATGCCAGGAAAGATCAGTACAGATGCAATGTTTGCTCTGAGAGTGTTGATGGAGAAGTATGGAGAAGGTTGGAAGGAGTTGAGTTGTGTCTTTGTGGACTTAGAGAAAGCATATGACAGGGTGCCTAGAGAGGAGTTGTGGTAATGTATGAGGATGTCAGGAGTGGTGGAGGAATCTGTAAGAGTGCTACAGGATATGTACATGGGTAGTGTGACAGCAGTGAATTCTGCAGTGGGAGTGACAGGTGCATTTAAGGTGGAGGTGGGATTACATCAGGGATCAGCTCTGAGCCATTTCTTATTTGCAGTGGTGATGGACAGGTTGACAAACAAGATCAGACAGAAGTCCCTGTTGACTGTGATGTTTGCAGATGACATTGTGATCTGTAGTGAGAGTAGGGAACAGGTTGAGGAGACTCTGGAGAGGTGGAGATATGCTCTAGGGAGGGGGAGGAATGATGGTCAGCAAGACTAAGACAGAATATATGTGTGTGAATGGGAGGGAGGATATAGGAATGGTGAGGATGCAGGGAGTAGAGTTTGCAAAGGTGGATGAGTTTAAATACTTGTGATCAACCATTCAGAGTAATCATGAGTGTGGGGGAGAGGTGAAGAAAAGAATACAGGCAGGATGGGGAGGGTGGAAAAGAGTGTCAGGAGTGATTAGTAACAGACAAGTACCATTAAAAGTGAGAGGGAAGGTCTACAAGATGGTAATGAGACCAGCTATGTTATATGGGTTGGAGACAGTAACACTGAGAAAAAGGCAGGAGTCAGAGCTGGACGTGGCAGAGTTAAAGATGTTAAGATTTGCACCTGGTGTGACGAGGGTGGACAGGATTAGGAATAGGTATGTTAGAGGGTCTGCCCAGGTTGGATAGTTTGGAGACAAAGCCAGAGAGTAGCGGGATTATTTTGGTTTGGACATATGCTGAGGAGGGATGCTGAGTATATTGGGAAAAGGATGGTAAGGACAAAGCTGCCAGGTAAAAGGAAAAGAGGAAGACCTAAGACAAGGTGTATGGATGTGGTGATAGAAGACATGCAGGTTGTTGGTGTGATAGAGCAAGATGCAGAGGACAGGAAGAAATGGAGACAGATGATCCGCTGTGGTGGCCCCTAATGGGAACAGCCAAAAGAAAGAGGAGATGTTTTAATGTCAGTCTTCACAGGTTGCCAATGATTTGCCAGACATAACACAACTCTATGAGTAAATGACTACAACTATGAGGCACACATATGGTCAGTGTGCATAACTCTGGACAGTTGAATGGTATGAGCTCAGTATATCACATGCAGTTCATCACACACATCTGCAACAGTATTTCACTATACAAATACACTGTTAGGTATCTCACATTTCTGAGACAAACATGCATATGATAGTTGTATTCACAATTAACATATGGATATGTATGACATCCCAGTAGCTGGCCTAGCATTGTCACAATCAGTATTGTTCAACACACACACTCCAGTAGTAGTCATATGTGAGCCATCTTTTCCTGAGGTGACTCAGGTTCCTGAGCTGTGATCCATGTCACTGCAGACAGACCCAGATGCTATGGCCATAGCTTCTGATCAGCAATATATCAGAACAGCAAGTCTTGTTGAGACATATTTGTTGAACTTCCTATTTCCTATTATTACATACCCCCTTCTGCATTCCATTACATGCTTACTTGTTTGACATACCTTTTTTCCCCCCAAATATGGTTGGTTTGATTCCAGTATGTGTTGTATGGTTTACTTATCTGTCTGTCTGTCTGCCTCTTTCTCTCTCTCCCTCACAGATGTAGGGTATACATCTGTTTTGCATAGGCAGCAGCTTGCCTTTTGTAGGTAATGCTCATGAGCAGCTGATGGCCTGTGCATCAATTGGTGTTCCCCACTTGCTAATTGCATACTGAACAGCTGTGGTGTTATTCCTATAGCCAATGGCATGACAACGCACTCCTATAATTGAGTACTTCATGTGGGCATTGCCCCTTTTCCTTGCCTGTGAGGAGTACTTCATGGAGGTGTGCGAACAACAGCATCACAGAGGGTAGTTGGAAATACCACTTACAATGAAAACTGTAGAGACAGCCCAACAAACTGGGGGAAATGTTCCAGACAGGGACAGAATGTAAGTATTGCTGTTATACAGTTGAATTAATGCTAGTTTAACAGACTTTGTGTGGCCATGGCTTTTCAGCATGATTTTAAGTCTGACGCTGCTATGTGGTTGACATAACTCTCAACTGTAGGGCTATCTGCAGAATGGCCAGAGTTTGGACTCTCATGTTTGGTGTGTTCCTTACACATTTTTTATCTTTGGAAAATCAGTAGCATACTGTGGGGATTGCAGTCAGTAAATGGTATCATCCATTTGTGTTTCTGACTTCATATCCCTCAGAGAAAATATGTTACAACAAACCCTGTTACACCAGCAACTGTCTCAGTTTATAACAGCAATATTTCACATATGCCCCTGTTTTTGAGCCTCTGTCCCCCAAGTACTTCAGGCTTTGTCCAGATGTCATGCAGTAAGAGGTTGATAGGTAGGGTATATCATTTAGTGCCTTCATTTATAATACCATCCCAGTGATGTATCAGAATGCCAGACATATTATGTGTCAGAGGCCTTATATATGAAGACAAAGCCTGGACATTCTGTGGGACTCTGAACAGTTGATATGTCTATGTAGTTCTGGCGATTGTTGACAGACTGTCAGGATTGTGTAACAGTGTAGTGTGTCAATGTTATTTGGCCTGTGTAGGAAGAGGGGTAGATGTATGCGTTATGGCTCCTTTTCTATCTGCCTGTGCATGCTGCTCCAGGTTTCTGGTGGTCTATTGGCCATTTAACTTTGTAGGGGCAGACTGAAACATGTCCCATACCATGGTCAGGCATCATACTACACTGTGAATTGGGCCAGTATATGTAGGGGTAGTGTGTGAGTGGCATACATGTTGAGATGTTTTATTTCTGTTCCTTTGGCTTACCGGTATGTTACTGTGACTGTGATGAAATTGGTTGTGGTTATACACTTTCAGACTGGTGTCTGTTTTTCAGTGCTGTTACATCCCTGTAGTGCCTGATATATTTGCAAATACATGTGTAATTTCCCATAGCAGATTTGGGTTAGTGTTGTGTCAGACTGAATGTAGTTTGGACAGTACTTGGTGACATGCTTAGCAGCTGAATATAATTTCACTAATGTGATGTTATGTCCAGATATTTGTAGGATAAATTGTTGCCTGGCCCCAATAAATGTTGTGTATTTCTGACACATCAGTGGGATGATGTGAGGATTTAAGTCACTAACTAGTGAGAAGTAATTGAGTGTTGGACTTGTGCTATTTCAGTCAATTTATGTTAGGACAGATAGGAGGGTGTTACTGCAGCAACTGTGTCAGTTTATCTACTACAGTATTTCATATATGTCCTTATTTTCATGGCTTTCTACCCCCACTTTATCAGGCTTAGTCCAGGTTCATTGCACTAAGGGGTTCTGGGCCTACTTTTCGACTGGCCGGATTGCTTCAGAATGTCCAGGTTTATTGCTCATTTTTTTGGCCTGTTACACAAATTCATTATTTTTATTTCCCTGGTAAATCACTGTGATGATCTAAGGATTTCTGTCAGTAAATGATGACATACATTTCAGTTTCAGAAATTACATCCTTCAGAACATGTATACTGAAACAAACCCTGTCAATTTGGCAACATTCTACATTTATAAGAGCAATATTTAAAATATGTCCCTAGTTTTGTCTCATTGTCCCCCCATTTGGACAGCCTTTGGCCAGGTTTGTTGCACTAAGAGGTTGAGAGGTATGGTTCTGAGGTACAACTCCACTACATGTTATGAGCACACACACACACACACACACACACACACACACACACACACACACACACATACACACACACACACACACACACACACACACACATATATATATATATATATATATATATATATAAAATTTCTCATATATATATATATATATATATATATATATATATATATATATATATATATATGGGTCTACCTGACATGGTCGACAGTTCATATAATCGACACTCATTTGGTTGACAGTTCATTTGGTCGACAAGTAGATTTGCCCCCCTCCCCAATTTTGTGCAACCCTGGAGTTGATATATATAGTTAGGGGGGGTGTCGATCAAATGAACTGTCGACCAAATAAACTGTCGACCATATGAACTGTCGACCATGTCAGGTAGACCCATATATATATATATATATATATATATATATATATATATATATATATATATATATCTATGGTTACCTATGAAAAGATCGAGCAGCTGAAATATTGAACACCATATTTCAGATGATCGCTCACTGTAAAGTATTAAAAAAACAACAAACATGAATACGTTAGTGTAGGCAGGGGCTGCACCCCCCTGGACCCCCCAAGTGGGGGGCTGTGCCCCCCACACACCCCCTTCTTAAATATACCAACTCCAAGATCGTGCTACACTGACAATACAGTGTGGAACAGGAATTATTCCTATTCCCTGCTGTAGCGCGATCTCGGAGTTGGTATATTTGCAATAACGTCTTTGTGTTTGTTGTTTTTTTTTTTTAATACTTTACAGTGATCGATCATCTGAAATATCAACCATATGGTCTCGACCATATGGTGCTCGATATTTCAGTTGCACAATCTTTTCATAGGTAACTATATATATATATATATATATATATATATATATATATATATATATTTTTTTTTTTTTTATATGTATATCTATATTTATATTATGTATATATTAATCCATATATATGCATCTACATACATATATAATATGTATATGTATATATACAAAACCTGACTGATTCTACAGAATCTTTTCCCTACTGTTGAATGAATCTACTACATGATATGCTTGAAAAATCATCAGCAATCTTTACAACTCAAATTATGTAGTGGTACATTGCTCTGACTATGGTGTACAGGACCCTGGGTTAAAGACTTAGTAGGGCTGATTATTTTGTTGCTAGGCAGAACAGTGGCTGATGGAAACAGAGCACTTAAAGCAGTTTTAAGCAGTTGTAAGTGGGTTTATGTGGGTTTGCATGATGATAAGCGATGTCAACACATGGTTAAATGTACAGAGGCTTAATCTGTGTTGGCTTCACTTAGCATTGCATAAACTCCCTTACTCATGCTTACACCTGTGCTAATTTCTTTACAAATTAAAGAAAAAGGGGTGATAGGAAAGTGGTGAAAAGGGGGCACGCAGAGGAAAAAACAATATGAAAGATAGCTAGGGATGTGCAGGACAGTTGTAGGGAAGGTCCATAGCTGTTCATTTGTACATAATTTGGAGGTGAATTTGGACACTCAGACCCCAGAGAGAGAGGTTAGGACAACAGAAATGTCTTGTCAACTAAGTTGGACTGGATTACATGTGTCCTTTGGACATGTATGTGAAATGGACAGCTATGTATGGGGTGATATTTTCTGGGATAGATGCTCTTTTCTCTTTTTTAAGGTGAGAGTGGGATGTTGGGGAGGATTGTAGGTATGTCTGGGGAGGTAGGTTGAGTAGTGAGATAGACAAGACAGCAGACAGGGGCAGTATATGACACATGAAGGGGGTAAACACATTTGAGGGGGAGGGTGGTTGGGAATCTGAAGCCCATGGGCCCCCATATGGTTACAGTGGGACTGAGATCCTCACCTATTGGCAGTCACCCCTGCACCTTCAAGGCCCCAAGGGGGTTGTGCTGGTGGCTGGACAGGAGGGGCAGCCTGACCCTCGAGGTGCACCAGGCAGCCCTCAATCTGGTGCAACTGCTCTCCAAACTCAGATCAAAGGGTGCACCAAACCCAGACCTGACTGCAGGTGACGGCCTCCTGTCTGTGTCCACTCCAGGGGGGGACAGCCCCCATCACCTGCGGCAGTTCCACCCAAAGGTGATGCAGGAACAGCAGACAAGGAAGATCTGGGTTGGGTCCCAGACATGCTGAGGCCCGGTGCCATGCTCAGATGATGTGGAACAGGCACATCTGCTGGAATCTGCCTTCCCAAATGCGCTATGGTGTTGAGGTTTTACAAAATATGTTGGTTAGTCATGAACAACACATTTCAAGATTAGTTATAATAGCATGCATGGGTGTTCCAATTAACCCCATAAAACAGATTTGAAATAGTTGCATAGCAAACAGAACACATGCATAAATGGAACAACAGTATGCATCGTAACAGCATGCCAGTAACATTGATGGCAACAGGCCACCAACAATGGTATTTGAACAAGATATGTTAACATGCAAGCAATCAAACATATTAACAATATTATAACACAAGTCCCAACATTAAGGTTGGAGCACAACACACCCATAGTATACGAGTCATAATTATTAATTCAGATGGGGAGGGGGACAGAAAATCCATTAACAACTGTTTATGCTTCTATTTTCCACAACAGTACTGCTCAGTACTCTATTGGTCTGCCCTCACTTTACATCTACATATGGCCATAGCTTTTGTAGTATAAACATACCTATTAAACTTTCAGCCTGGAATGGTATGAGGGAAACTGTGACAACTATGGGTACATGACTAGAGGGGACTCGTACATGTCAGGGTTGCATATCTGGCACAGGAGGGGTACCCTGAACTGCTGTTATGTGAGTGTGCTATAGGCATACATCAACTGGTTTCCTATCTGTGTCCAGGATTATTTTCAGCAGTGACCACTAGCCATGACAGCATGACACTTGAGAGACATGTATAGGAAACATACCTCTCAATCTTTTAGAGCATGAGATCTGGACAAAGCTATACATAAGAGTGGGACAAAGGCCCCCTAAATCTAGACAATTTTTAGATATTGCTCTTACAAACTTAGAAAGTTGATAAAATAACAGGTTTTGCATTGCCATGGCTTTTCTGATGGATAAGACATCTGACACTTGTATGTCTATCATTATTTTCTAACTTCAGTCTATAATGGTTTGCCACTGATTTGCCATGACACCACTACTTTATGTAAAATGGACCACAAATCTGAGACAAATATCTGGATATTCAGTAAATATCTGTACAGTTGAGAGGTATGATTCAGGAAGAGTGCATATTGTATGTACCTACCCTGCTGTCATTTGCAGGCATGTGGTGGGGCAATTGAACAGTTGTACATTGTTTATTAGTATACCCTTCATACATCTACTGGCAACATTTACTTACCTGTAAAACCTGTGGGGAAAATATCTGGTAACACTTCCTGACTGTTTTTACATTTATTCCTGATTCCTTGTGTGTAGATATGCACACATCTTAGTACCACTCCCTGGATTCGAACCATGTCTGGGGGTGCAAAAGTAATAACTAAGTATTTCTCATCACACTGAGCTACTGGGGAGCTGCAGTTTTTTTGTGTCAATGGTTTCTGTGTAATAGTCTCTTGGTTAGACAATCTGAACGTGTAATTCTGTGATGTATGCATGACAGATAGTTATTGTTCTGTGCATTACTCGTTTGGATTACGACAACCTGGAAAACAAAGGTTAACACAAGACAATGCTGCATGGTACACACATTGATACTTGACATTTTACTATTCAGGATTCAGAGCTTAGTGCAGTATATATTTCACATTTAATTTATATCTCGTTTTACAGCTACACCATCTACGGTTTCTCCTAACAACTTGTTCACAGATGCACCTCTGTTAATGTATGGTGTCACAGCCATATTTGCTGTGAAGAACCTGTGTACATTATATATATGTCTACAACAACATACCAGAATAAACACAACAGTTTTTTAAAGGTCTTTATTGTACTTCAATATTCGTCAGTCATACTTTATTTATTTACTCAGTTCACACAGTAACAGTATACCTACTAACATTAAGCAATGTACACCTTCTTAGCTATTTTAACAAAACACTGCAAAATAGATTTGTACTTAGCCTGTCGGTGCAGCCTCAGCAGTCTATCACCATGGGCTTCCACATTCACAGCCCTCTCTGCTGCAGCTGTAGGGGAGAAAAACACACATTATGCATATCTGTCTATCACATTCTCAGGCTAGTATTTGCTACAAACTACTTGATACTGATACTTACACACTACTAGAGCATTCTGGGCCCATCCATCTTGGATCCACTGGTCTAAGAGCATGCCTTCCTATGCTTTATGTTGGTATAGTGGTGCTGTACCTGCTCACCAGTCCAGGGGATGCCAGTAGTACTGGTGAGGTCATGTACGAGATGGTTCCAGGTCTCCACTTTGTATTGGGAGCCCTGGTACTGGCCCTACAGCAGTCTCTCCTCATGGTTTTTAACTAGGAGTCCAGCCATGACCATGGACTTCCAAATACTCCAGCATTGTGCCTGAAAGTGCACTCCCTCTCCTACACCAGCCATTGTATCTGCACAAATGGACTATAACAGATTATGGCTGTATTCCCACCTGCACCATTTAAATAGTGTGATATTCCCACCCTTTGCTGCCATTGGGCCATTTTGAAAAGGTTAAGCTCTGCTAAGCAGTCCGCAAATCTGCTGAGGTGATTTTAACACTGTTTAAAGGGGAAGTTATTGAGCAGTGTTTAACTGTGTGCAAATCCACTTAGCTGAGCTACCTGCTGCTTAGCATTCAAATATTAGCAATGGTTACAGTTGCTAAGCATAGGTGAGCATCGCTAACCATTGCTCACTTTTACTTTTTTAAATATATTAGAGGACTGATTTTATTTATTAAGTATATATGATATACTTTACATGACATCTCTCTATGTGCTTTCCTTACATTGGCAAGGGGTGTGACTATATTGTATGGAGCACTTGTGTGCACATGGGTTGTTTCACATGTTATATGCACTCACACTTACATTGTACATCAGCTACACTACCCTGGTTGACAAAAAACAGTTGCTACATAATTTAAGTTTACAAAAATAATTTTGACACTACTTTCCCATATAAAAATAAGTTTCCTGTCTTGGTACTTGAACCGTGAATGCTTGCATATAAATCTGGGACTCTAACCACTACACTATCTCATTTGGAAATTTCACCTGTATATTTGTATTTATCTCCTATGGGATCTTTAAGCTATGGTAAGTGGAGGGCCACAATGCCCACACACCAGCTTAGCTACACTTAAATATTCCTTACCTTAGAAAAACAAATATATTATTATTATTATTATTATTATTATTATTATTATTATTATTATTATTATTATATTATGCTATTTAAGTGAGTATTGCAGTGTTCTGACAAGTCATTGAGGGCTGCAATTGGGAAATACTAGCATACATTTGGCTTTCAGGTTCTATCCTTCAGAGATACCTGCTAATACATAGCCCTGTTTTCTATCAACTTTCTAAGAGTGTGTGAGGGCAATTTTTCAGAAGTATCCCTATTTTGTTGATTTTTCCCCAATTATTTGTGCCTTTGTCCACATGGACTGCTGTCAGGGAATATTGGCATACATTTGATTTCAGACTTATATCCTTCGGTATTTCATGCTAATGCATGACCTGTTTTCTATCAACTTTCTAAGTTTGTGAGGGAAATATGTATGATGTGCCCCTTTTCAGGGATTTATCCCCCATTATTTGTGCATTTGGATATATTTCCTGCTTTAGCAGGTTTTAGAGGTGTCATACGGCACTTTTACAATGCAGGGGGTATTATGTCACAGAACCTGTCACACACACTCTGCATTGCTTTCCTGATGCCGTGTGTATTTTAGTGTCCATGGACACTGAAATTATTTATTTCATTTCAGTGTCTGCAGATACTGACATACTGGCATAATATTAGAGTAATTCTCTAATATTATGCCAGATCCTATAAGAAATGCAGTATGGCACTTTCTGAGTGCAGGGGGGCATGTTCAATGTCCATGCACTACTTGAACATGCCCCCTGCACTTGTTCACAGTTTGTGTCCTTGTAGGTTGAACAGCAGTGCGCCTTCATGAATATGCAAGGCGCACTGCTGTGCTATATGGACATGAACCACTCCATGCAGGAATAGTGCTATATCTGCATGGAGTTTATTGAATCCCTGGGAGAGATGTGTATTTTTCAGTGACTGAAGTGTTTTTGCTAAGAATCAAAAGTGGGAAAAGTTATGTAGTTAGGATACAATGAGAAGGGTTGATAAAAGAAAAGTAAGAAATATGTCTTATGTGGAGGCCGTATAGATTAGTGTTCAGTAGTTTAGTATTAATGGGAAAAGTAACATATACATGAAATGTGCATATGATCCCAGTAAAAAAAAATGAAAAGGAAATTGTGCAACTAGTGTTTTCTTTCATTAGGGTTCAAGATTAAACTGAGTGAAAAGAGGTGTTTTGTATATGAGGGAAGATGAAGAGGATTGGGGTTACTAAATCCAGTTCTGTGCTCTGCTTCTTTAAAGTTATATAGAGTATTAAAATGGGTAAATGAAAGAATGAAAATGTAATAGTAAGAATACTTAAATATATGTACAAAACATCTGGGAGGTGATGAGAATAAGAAAAAAGAAAATGAATTTGTAAATGAATAAAATCAAAATTATCAACAAAAACTACTAACATTGAAAATAAAAACTGATCATATATCGAAAGATAAAATGATGTGGTATAATAATGTGATGAAACATTACTATTATGTAAATACATAGAAACATTTACGAGAAGAAGTTATTAAAGTAATAAAAAGTGGTCTACCAAGATAGTTGAGTATCAGGAGATCAGGATTTCTTATAGACACTGGTAATGACTAAGTTCCCAAAAAAGGAGAATATGCCATATAAAAAGAAAGTTGAAAGAGTGTTTACTTGTGGAGAAGAAGAGACAGCAAAGCATGTTTTTTTTTTTTTTTTTTAATGAAAAAGAGTTGGGAAACTCAGGAAAATGTTTAGTGAAGAAATGCTTTTGAAAATATTAATGACAATATTGATATGAATATTATTGTGTAGGGATATTATTTATGGAGATATGGAAAGAATAGATAATTTATTTTGTATAATATTAGTCATTCGGAATGAAATGTTGAATGAAATTGTGTTTAGTGAGAAAGATTTTGGCAGATCAGTTGCAAAAATTGTAGACTGTTGTTGTGGAATAAGGACTGGGGATAAATTATTGAAGAATAACAATGAGGATGAGAAAAGAAAAATGAAAAATACTAAGACATAGAAACGTATGTATCTGTGCCTGTAAATACATAAAAGTTTTAAAATATATTAATATATAAATAATGTTTCTATATGGTGTTAAATAAAGGACCCCTTGCTCTTTTTGATAGGTGTTGTGGGATGTTTTACATCCTCCTTTGCTACCACTATTTCAAACAGATGGGAACCTCTATTTAATGTCTCAGCTGAAAGAAGGCACACTCAGAAATGCAACAACCACCCCACTCTCTGTGCTGCACTGCAA
The DNA here is from genome assembly GCF_019279795.1 of Protopterus annectens. Taxonomy (NCBI): domain Eukaryota; kingdom Metazoa; phylum Chordata; order Ceratodontiformes; family Protopteridae; genus Protopterus; species Protopterus annectens. The sequence goes on along the minus strand of NC_056734.1, from coordinate 440,153,768 downwards.
TGTCAGTAATCCAGGCATCTGGAGTGTGAAGATTGGTAGTAGGCTGTTAGTAAATGCTCTGCATTTTGCTAATTTGTTCCACATTAGGAGAGATAGTGTTCCACATTTTGGAGATGGGAGACTGACAGCTATGCCCCTTGCACTTGCTGTTAGTGTTTGCTGAAGTAATAAGTGCATCAAAAACAGGGTGAGACAATGATGTAAATACTGAAGGGTAATTTGTGTGGCTGCTTATGCTTGAGACTTGTTTGCCTGTAGTTCAGTAGGGGTCAGAATGCATAACTATCAAACTATTGTAAGCATAATTTTAGGAATTACTAACAGAAGAAAAAGACTAATGTCACTATAGATAGTCACCTTCCTTCACTTGTGGAAGGGGTAAGGTAAGGAAAAATCTTATCATATGAAGGTGATACATAACTATGTGAACCCCTTGGCTCATCTGCCTGTTAAATACAAACTAGAAACGGTATCTGGACCAGTTAAACATGAGTTTCAAGGCTTACAAAGGGAGAAATTTGACTGAATAAACATGAGCAGATGTCTCCATATGGTAAAATATCACATGGGAGATAAATTACCCAGTAAAGGCAGGAGAGAGGAGGTCTTCCACCTTCCTAATCATATTCCAGTCTAAGAATTATAGACATTGCTCATCCTTGTAATAGGGGCACTGTCTACACTTTTGCTGTTTAGGATCACTGCCCTAATAGTGTATCTGTATTTTGTTCCTGTTCATAGTCTGAAATCATTCTAATTCCTTTTCTCTGAAACACGGTAATACCATAGATTATATATAGGAACTCATTTGAAGTGAGTTCCTTAATACCAAACAAAAAATGAACTTACATATATTAAATCCAGGAAGGCCACTTCTCTGAATATTCCCTTTCCTCCAATGTATCCAACCTTGGAGTTAGTATACATAGGTTCAGGAGGACTTGTTACCCACATTGGTGAGTACACAGGGGATTGATCCCCCTGCAAAAAAAGAAGGTTAAAGGAGAAAAGCAATGTTCAAGATTCAGTCTTATCATGTACTACATATCTTTTTTTTCTTTGTTGGCACACAGTATTACGATTGCTGACATTTCAATAGAGAGACATACACATATACACATACACACACACACACACACACACACACACACACACACACACACACACACACACACACACACACACACACACACACACACACACACACATATATATATATATATATATATATATATATATATATATATATATATATATATATATGTATATATATATATATATATATATAGTTCCCCTTCATAAGATCGAATGGATGGAACCTCGAAATTCATAATCTCGATACCAAAATCCTGAACTTCCATTCACTCGAAATTGTGAATGGGAGCCTTAGGTTTAAAAAAATAAAAAAATAACTTACCCTATTGCAGGGGCCAGGTCCCCTGTACCCTAGCAGTTTAAATGTCAATGTTCTGTGACCACACTATAGCGGAGGAATGGAAAATCTTCCATTTTGCGCTTATGCGTATAGTGCGGAATGAGAGATTTCCCTTTCCTTCACTATAGTTCGATCTCGGAGTAGGTATATTTAAGTAGGGGGGTGTGCAGGGGGAAAAGCTCCACTGCGAAAACATTTGAAAGGTGTTAATTTTTTTTTTTCCCTTTCATATGTTCGAGTTTCTCTAAATTCGAGATTCTGGTTTCGAGTTTATGACTTTCGAGAAATTTGATCATATGTAGGGGAACTATATATATATATATATATATATATATATATATATATATATATATATATATATATATATATATATATGTAAAGTGTTAGTGAATATATGTATGTGTGAGCCCTTAAAATAAACTCACAAATGTCAACATCTGTTTTGTTAACACAGTTTGGTCGACAAGACAGATGTGAGAGAAATCAACATTCCCATGGTTCCAGAATATGCCCCTTTTCCAGGGACAGTGCAATCTCAGAGCTAGTATAAATAAATAGCAGGGGGTAGGGTGTGCAGGTAAGCGTGCCAAAAACAATGTTTAAGATTTGTATACTGTGGGGTTATGTTTAGAGCATGAGTAGTGTGGTGTCGATGTTAGCATCTCAACTTTTATACTTTTATGAGTTTCATTTTTATATATATATATATATATATATATATATATATATATATATGTATATATATGGGTCTATGTTGAATGATCAAAATTATAAAACTTCGAACTCATATGGTTGGGACCATATGATCAAAGTTTTGTAATATCGACCATTGAAAAAAAGAAAAAAAAAGGCAAAGTAAAACACATGTATGCAGGGGGACAGTCCCACTCTGTGCTGTATGGAGATTTTTGTTTGAGTGTTTAAAGTTTTAGAACTTTGATCATATGGTTTCAGTCATACGAAATTCAAAGTTCTGAACTTCGATCATTTAACTAGGACCCATATATATATATATATATATATATATATATATATATATATATATATATATGAAGCCAACCTGCAAAAATACTTTAGAAGTGCAATAAAGGTATAATAGTGAATAATTCTCAAACTGCTGGGAGTTGCAGTATCATATCATGCACTTCAGATAGTGAGCCATCTGGTGACTGCACTATGTGAACTTATTGCAGTACATGGGTATCAGGAGTAATAAAAAGCAACTCATCTTTTTGTTTTTTAAGGTTTTTATTATTATTTTTTTGCTTCTCACTCGTGTTTCTCTACAGATAAGCTGTTGATAACAACACCAGTTAGATTGTCTTTACAAACTCTTTTTGCTTATTGAAAGCTTTATTGCCTCCAACGTCAACTCCAACAAGCTTTGTATTGACTAACCATGCTGTAAGAATTCCACTTCAGTCCAGCTTGCTAATAATATGGAACATAAAAGACTTGGCGCTATCATATGAGCATAGGAAATACAAGGCAATAGAGTACCAAAACCATTTATACTTTTTTAATATCCAGCCCATGCTGTACCACACTTCTCAAGAAAAACAAAGCATGTCAATTCCAGAGTAAATTTAGGGGTCCTCATCCAGTCATTCAGGTTTAATTTGAAGGATGCAAGGGTGCCCCATCAAGCTGCAAGATTATATATGTGTGTGTGTGTGTGTGTGTGTGTGTGTGTGTGTGTGTGTGTGTGTGTGTGTGTGTGTGTGTGTGTGTGTGTGTGTGTATCTAAAATAAACACCTTCCATGAAGAGAGAGGGCAGCTTGTCCTTTTTTACAAGAACCCAAACTGGATAAGGCAATTGTTGCTAAGGTCAGTAAAGATCGGAGAGGCTTGGGATTTACAAGCTACATTACCACAACTGACAGGTCTACTGCTTTAGTTCTTGTGTTCTTAAACTGGCATATGTTTGAGAAGGTGTTAAATAATGGTGGTTGATGGGCTGCAAGTAAAAACTAAACCCCAATGGGGATCCTTATCTTAGGAAAGTTTTGTGGGCTTATTTGTGCTGAACATGCATGTCTTGTAAAAGAAATTCAATACCATTGAAGACATTGGCCGCAGATGTCAGAGGAAATTTTTAAATGACCTCAGTATGGAAAGGATTCCAGTGAAAACTGTAAAACGTCAGAAGTTCGCCCAATGTTTGCAAGACCTTTTGAAAAAAACTTCATGTTGTGTCATATAAAGTGAATCATTAACTTCATACACAAATGTTATACCTTTATCACCAAGGCAGGGGTTATACAGTAGGTATGACTACTGGATCATTATTACACATCTGCTGTATGACCAACTCTCTCTTTAATCACAGTATAGTTACCCTCAGTCTTATACATGTTGAATATCCCCCCCCCCTGCATTTTGACGACATGCTGCTCAAAAGTGAGTAAAACAGATTGGTGGCATAGCTAGAGTTTGTGCCGCCCAGAGCTGTCTTTGAGTTTGCCATTCTTCCCCCTCACAAAATTACTAAATCTCCCATACACAGCCCTCCCCCTGCAGCCATTCCAATGTCCCATTACTTGGCTATTTCACCTCATTTACCATAAACACTATAGTGTGCATACTGCTTTACTTCTACAATGATTATCTGGATTTCATTTAAAACTTTTATTTCACATTTTATAGCACAAGCACTAATGGACATCTGCTAAATAAAGCAATACAGTCTCACAATGAAAATAGACTTAGCATTAAAACTTCTCAGCCCTTGAAACTCACATTCATTGAAACAGCATTGAAACCCACATTCAAAGTAAATGCATCTGGCCAGTGGTGGATAAAGATTACTTTTGGGCTGTTTTCAAATCATAGGCCTCTTGCACATGAAACATACATGTTTTCTTTGATACACCTTCTTGATTGTGTAATACAGCACACTTGTTAGAGTGAGTTTTAAATTTATTGTTTTGAACATTTTTCCAGTATGCAATGAAACAAAATGCATGAACCAATAATGACAAAACTACCCAATTCAGAAAATGTCTATCATAAAAGTCTACTCAAACTTCTACAGTCCACCAGTATCAGTAAATATGCACAATCTCTGCAGAAGTAAAAGTCATCTAAATAATTCCACATTAAAGAGATCTGTAACTAATGAATAGGTTGCTGCTAGCAAACAATTTTATATTTCATTGTTTCATCTACAAATAAAGTGCCTGTTGCCCTTGAGGGATAAATTGCCTATCTTACATTAAAAAAATGATAAGCTAGTAATATTACAATATGGAATGAATGGCAAACTGATAACAGGTTCATAGTTACTAGGTATCTCCACCAAAGAGGACATTCTCAGAACTGCAGCATCCACCCCTTTAAAAGTACAACACAGTACAGTAATCCATGTAAATACTGTGGGAGTAGAATCCACAGCCTTCTGTATCAAATGCAAGTATTCTACCTGTTGTGCTACTAACAACAAACACAGACTTGGCATAAGCAGCACTAAACTTCTATCCCCCTGAAGAACTATGCATCAGAAGAAATCTGTGAAAAAGCCAAAATTTATTGGGGGGGGGAGGACAAAGGGCCAAAACTAGGGACTCATTTTAAACATTGCTTGTATAATCTTAGAAAAGTTGCTAGACTAAAATGTTTTTGTGTTACCATGCGTTTCCTGAAAGATAGGAAGACTGAAACTTAAATAGCTATCATTATTTAGTGCATTCAGTTCTCACTGATTTGCCAGAAAACCATACATTTTAAGAGGGACAGACCAAAAGTATGAGCTAAACATTTTCAGTGAAAACCTGGACAGTTAAGAGCGACTCCTTGAATGGGTAGACTTGTCAGGCTCCTGTTCCTTGTACACAAGGTGCAAGATTTGAGCCTGAGTATATGTAACTGAGGGCATACATACACACGCACACACACACACACACACACACACACACACACACACACACACACACACACACACACGCACACACGCACGCACACACACACACACGCACACACACACACACACCTCTCTGAATAAATGGTATTCCTTACTTGTGCTTGCATATAAATAAAGTAAAGCTGAGAGGCTGCTCACACATAGAGCTGAATAACTAAAGCTGAGGACATACAGACCTGAATAACCACATCCACTAAAGCTGAAGCTGCTGCAGTGTGAATCATAAATATGAGGAGACTAAAATATGGAGCTGGTGAATAATCCTTACTTACCGCATCCACTTGCTCCTGGTGTGGGTGGATGTCAGCAAACTTTAGTGCAGGTGAACATCACATGTTAACAGTCCTGTGGACGGCAACTGCTGCATAATGGCTAATGCATAAATAAATAGTGCTGTCCAATAAATGCTGCATAGAAGTGCTGCCAGAGGCAGGCCAGCCCTCACCAGCTATGCCACTGCAACAGATTAAAGACTGAGAGAACAGTTAGGGGTTACTGCCTGCATCTGCAAAACAGAACAGCATTTTCTGTAGAAGCTGAGTGGAAGCTTTTCAAAATGGAGGTTAGGCTGGTGACCTGCTTCTTGGTAGAGGTAGTCTCACCAGTCCTGACATCTTGAGACATATTTGTCTGACAGCTGGCAATCCAGTGAGTTAGGTATGGCTTTATGGCTAGTTCAGTGAGTTTGCCCACAATACCTGAGTGTGGTATTGTGTCAAACATCTTTGTCAGATCTAGGTAGGTGGTATGCACCATTTTACCTTCATCCATTACCTTAGTTATCCTGTTAAAGAAGTTTACTAGGTTAAGTAGACATGACCTTCCCTTGATAAAAACAAACTGAGATGGGTCCAGTGTCAGTAGGTTGCCAATGTCTTTGTAGAACATTTCGATGATAATTAATTCCATGGATTTGCATATTAGACTAGTCAGACTAATGAGTCTGTAGTTTCTTGGGGTCGATTGATGGTCCACTTTTGTGAACAAGGATAACCATTGCTATCCTCCATTCACACAGTAAATAGCCCATTTTGAGGCTGTAGTGAAATACTGACTCAAGTGATCCTGATAGGTCATGCTTCAGGTTATTTAGAAGGCAAGCTGGAACATTGTCAGACCCCATTGAGACTGTGTTTTTGGCCTTAATGAGCTCTGCTCTGACCTGCTCCCTGGTGATAGTTGGAGTGATTATGCTCTGAAGGATTTCACAGGGTGGGGTGGTGGTGGGTGGGAGTGGGGGCTGAAGTTTGAGCTGAATTTTTCAGTCAGCAGATTCACTATGTCACTCTGCTCAGTGAAGGTGCTGCCATTTTTGGGTCTATATTGAAACATTGAATGCTGAAATGTTTCATCTACACATTTTCAGCGAAAGCTGAAAATGTCGAAACCACAGAACAGCGATTTCTTTCCTAGGGAAACACTTCCAAACACATATACATATACCCTAAACCTAATTGTACTCCCCAAAAAAACAGTAAACAACTAAATACACATATGCACATAACCCAACCATACATCTAAAGGAAAAAAAAAATAAGTAAACATTTTAAAACATATGCACTTATCTTAACCCACACCCTAACCCTAAGGTCAGTAACTCTTGCACATTTACATAAACAGTTCCAAACACATACACACTTATCTTAACCCTAATTCTACCCCCCCAAAACAAAAGTAAACAGCTGAAAACACATACACACGTAACTCAACCATACATCTAATGCAAAATAAAAAAACAGTAAACACTTTCAAACATATCCACTTACCTTAACCCGCACCTTAACCCTAAGGTCAATAACTATTGCACATTCATGCCCAGGAGCTATACCAGACAAGGGACCACACTACACTGCAGAACACGGCAAAGCAATGAAGCAGTCAAGCGACTTCTTTCCCAGGAGAAATAATTCGCTGAACAGCCACTTCGTTGCTTTGCCTGTTTGCTCTATATGTGTCGATGAAAACACATTCGACAAAATGCATTTTTGTCATTCTAATAGGAACCCCCATTTTCTACCAGTTCTGCACACAGTTTTGTGTTACCATTGAGGTTTTGGGTATAGCTGTTGAAGACCTTGAGAGTGTCTTTAGCCTGATAGGCTATCCTGACCTGATAATTGGCCTTGTTGGATTTAATTAATCCTCTTTGTTTCCTCTTTAGTTTAATTAGTGAGCTTATGTGATTAGGAGAGTTTGCAGTAACCAGATAAAACAGATATCCAACTAAACAATAAAAACAAAAAACACATCAGAACCCATGATGTCGTATCAGATTTATTAATATAAAACTAAGCAATTTTGTCCCACACTACAATACTAGGGACTTCATCAGAGTTAAAAACACCCATCACATCCTGTTTTTATATGCCAATCAAAATAATACAACTAATTGGATGTTTAGAAAATAAAAGCTGTTAATTATAAATATAATAAAAAAAGTATATTAAAATCAGCTTCATTAATCAATAATGTTAAAACACCTCCAAATACATATCCATTCATAAATATACAAGATAACTAATGAAAAAACAAAAATATATAAAATAGCCCTCAGTAAGGCTATAGACGTTTACCCTAATATAAACCATGTTTATCGTGTTTTTGTGCTTTGGTGGCTTTGATCATACCATAGTTGCCATACCCTTAAGAATACTAAGTAGTGACAAGAATGTGTTTATTCCAGGTTCAGCGCACACATTAAAGTGTAACTGTTACATTAATTTTTCTATTTCTTAGTTCATCATAGGTTCATAGTTCATAGTTCATAGGTTAAGGCCACCCTCCCAACCCAACAAGTTTTCAAAATCACCACCCCTCTCATTGATAAAAATATTGTCTATAACAAACAAACCTGCTGAAAAAGGAGCATTTCACTGAATTACTCTGTTTATCTTTTTTTATATCATTTAAATGCTTGTATATTCTCTCTTTAAGTTTTCTATTAGATTTACCCACATAAAACACTGGGCATGATATACAAGTGGCTAAAAACACCATTCTAGCGGAATTATAATTACATCTACCAGGATAGCCAATATGCTGTTGTATCTGCCCATGATAACATACAGTTAATAAATTACAGTATTTGCAACATCCACATCTTTACACACTGTGATGCTGCCAAATGTCACAGCAGTTTTTCCCTCTACTATACATAATAATAGGGACGTCACCTAAAATGGCCTTAAGTTCAGCTGAAAATATAACATTCCACATGCTAAGTAAACTCACTACCATAAGGGCATCTCTATCATAGGGCACAGCCATTGCACAATTCTTAATCCTGTCTTTCACCATTCCTCCTTTTTCCCCCATATTCTCCTCCGAGAATAGGGGCAAATTTATCATTTCACCCCCTAATACTTTCCTCCTTAATCTCTAATAGTAGCGACTCCTGGTAACAGCTTTCCTTAAATATGTCCATTAACTTGTCTAACTCACCAGGGAACATCAGGTCATCAGAAAGTAATGTACAAAGACACACCATCAGCCCTTTTACTACATTTCTTTTTTGAAAAGGGGGTGACAACTGTGGTAATGTAAAAAAGAATTACAGTGAATTTTCTTATGATAAATATTAGACACAAATTTCCCATTTCTCTGACCTTGATGGTAACATCAAGATAATTGATGCTCTCCATATCAAAAGATTATGTAAACTTTAAAAAAAATTGGTTGTATGGCCCAAATAATCAATAAATTCAAAAACGGATGCCCCATCTCCCTCCCATAAAATAAGAATGTCACCCAAGAACTTAAAATATTGGAATATTAAAACAAAAAAATGAGGAACTAAATACAAATTGATATTAAACCATAATTACGGTCCACGGGATTTAAAATAAACAAGAACTGTGTATAAAACAGATGCCCCAGTTGGATCGTCATTCCAAATACCTTTAAACATCTCAGAACATGAGCAAGGAGCCAAATTGAAAGTCTAAAAGCCAACATATTTTGTTGACTTGTGAGGACTCGTAATACACTGTTAAGCACATACAAGCACACAGCACTTTTTTCACATGTACTTTCATCCCAAATGCCCTCAAAACTTCCTCAGAAAAGTAAAAACACCAATCTATGAGTCTCTTATAAAAATGAATGAATCAAATCACATGCTATTAATAAACCAATCAGAAAACTCCTTTTTTATTAAAAAACTGTTAACAAAACATTTGTACCTAGACAAGCAAGTTGCGTAAGAAAATCTCTTTTGAAAGATGGTATAATATTATATTATTAAAAAAACAAAATGAGGAAATAACCCAGTAGCTGGCAGAAAACAGCAAATAAATGCTAGTCAGAACTTCGAAATTTCACAATAAAATGTTTAATAAGAACGTAAGCGCTTTCACGGTCACAACAAGCCGCTTCATCAGACAATTTAAAAAATATTACTGCAGCACTAATAAATATTACATCCATCTATCACAGCTCGCTATCTCAGCGAACAGCTAATTAAAGTGACAGATACAACTGATACACAGCACATAAAATAACAATAAAATGTTCAACATTAATTACATAAAATAGTTGTACTAAGCCCAGTAAAACATCAAAAAATGTGCTAAAATGGCTCAGGAAATATATCTACAAAATATTAATAAAACATACATCAAGACTAAAACTATGTAAAGCAATATCTGCAGTAATAAAACTGCTAAAACATCCTGCAAACAGCTCACATAAACACTTCGTTACTTCAAGTGTCTGGACCTCAACAATGGTCTAAGGGGAGCATTATTGTTAAGTCCCATAGTTTGGTGTACCCCTAACCTCAGAATCCATTCCAACCCTACCACCTCAGTACGATTCACTAAATCTCCTCCTCGTACAGTGGGGCACACTACATAAAGAACCTGAAATATAAAATAATGTGTTGGATCTGTATTCTACACATGTTTTGCTAGGGCACTAAAATCGTGCCCTTTGCGAATACAGTACAAATGATCCCTGATCCTTTCCTTGAGACATCTGTTGGTCTTACCCACATAAAAATGGAAAAAAACATTGACAGTGGGCAAGATAAATGACATGCTTGGTGTTACAATTAGCATTCGTTCTGATACTCCATAGACGGCCTCTCACTGGTTGTCTGAAGAATCTGGATTCATCAATAAATTGGCAATAGTTACAACTATTGCATTTAAAGGTGCCACTAATGCTAAGAGGATTAGGCACATCACTCTTAGGCTAACACAGCCATTGCTTCAGATTCCTCCTGTTCCTATATACAAACTTGGGACCATGCTTCAGAATCTCGGAAAATCTCTCATCAACTTCCAAAATGTGCCAATTATTTCTAATGATGCCCTTAACATCCAATACCTCTTGCAAAAAGGAAAAAACAATTGGGGACACTCACTTCCAGAACATGATGATTTCAGGGTGAGACTTCTCTCAGAGAAGTATGGTCTAGCCCTACCTTGTCATTCACTCAGTACTTTAAAACAAGCCTGATCCACCTCAGCTACACTATATCCCCTGGAGGTGAATTCACTTTTCAAGCTCATCAGGCTGCGGTCAAGATCCACTTGTTCACTAGAAAGTCTGGACACCCTCAAGGCTTGTCCAGTAATGATGTTACTAAAAATATGATTAGGATGCATGTTCTGCCTGTGCAAATAGGAGGCTCTATAACACTCCTTCATGTGCATGCTGGTACAGAAACCATCACCCACCTTTCTAACATTCACATCCAAAAAATCAATCACTTCATGTGAACAAGACATAGAAAATTTGAGAAACTGACTGCTGCCATTCAGGCATTGGGCAAAATCATTCAACTGTACCCTATCACCCTTCCAGGCAATAAACATATCATCGGCAAAATGTTGGTAGATGATTATATTAGTACCCCATTTATCCAAGACATATGAATGCTCCCACTCCAGCATCACCAAGTTGGCATAAGAATTTGCACATCTGGTACCCATGGCCACCCCAGATTTCTGCCAAAAACAATTCCCTTGGAACAAGAAAATATTATGTTCCAGAACCATCTCCAATAGCAGGCATAGAAAATCAGTATGCTTGCTCTCATACAAGCCTCTCCTAAGTATGGCTGTTTTAACCATGCATATCCCTTCATCATTAGGGATACACATGAACAATGATTCAACATCTAAAGTGACAAGCAGATCAATAGTAGTAGCATGAACATTGCCAATAACATTGTACAAATCCCTCAGGAAATGCTCTGTGTCCTTAAGGATGACCTATCTTTGCATAAGTACTTTCTTAAGTTGCTTGTCCAAATATATGGACATGGCTTCAGTTAGCCACCCACTGCCCACCACTATAGGTCAAAAGGCTAGTAAATAGGGATTCTTATGTGTTTTCGGCAGCCCATGTACCTGGGGTATAGTTGGATGTTCAATAGGGAAGTAATCTAGGAGATCTTGAACCAATACACCTAGTTTAAAACAGTCATAGAAACTATTGTCAATTTCAGCCTTCATAGAATGTACAATATCAGCAGTAACTTTTGTATATACATTGATATCTGAAAGCATCTCATTCATATTGGCAAAATAATAATCCGAGTCAACCACAATGACCAGACCCCCCCTTGTCAGCTGGTCAAATCACAGTTGACTGATTCTGGGCCAAATCATCCAAAGCTTTACATTCAGATTTAGTCAAATTACAATTGGTATTCCTGTGAGGCCTGCTCATGGCCATATACATCTGTCTCTCACACACCATTAAGAACACATTAAACACTGGTGGAAAAACAGGTGTGAAAACACTAGGTTTGCAAAATTTTAACATTTTATTACCAGTACTTTCATTACTAGAACCAGTATCACTAAAGAATGCTCATAGAGCTAAATTGTGCAAAAAATAAGCGTAAATTCACCATACAGTCAACAAAGTCAACCTGAGTAGTTGGTATGAATGACAGCCCTTTAGAAAGGACAGAATGTTCATCTTTCATTAGTTGATATTTGGATATATTCCACACTAGGTCGTTGTCTCCATCCCCCACGTCTTTTTCAATGACCGGCTCTGTTGGAAGGACGGTGGCTCTTGCCATTTCTGACCTTTCTGTGTCTCTTGCCCAAATGAGTTCTTCCTCCCCATATGAAAAGGGAGGGGTAATCCTGGAAAATCCTGCTTGTTCTGATCTCCTACGATCTTCCTATAGACCACTGGTCCCAAGTCTGTTGGTTGAGTCACCTCATGAGGTGTATTAATACCTGGAGCCTCTGTTGCCGGTGTAGAATACACCAACACAGGAAGATGTGGTGAAGTCACGCCCCCTTGATGCTCCCTATTGGGTGCTGTATTGAGAGACATTTCTCCATTGGTTTGTACACCACAGTTCAAACCCTGTGAAGATGGTAAGGATTGATCCGTAGTGGACTGTGACCTGTCTCATTCATGTTTATTGATATTATTGGAGGCCGAATGATTGGTTTGTTTAACCATTGATGTTGCTCTAGGCCAAGCAAAGACCTGTTGGTTGTTAAAGTCCGTAACATCCTGGACAAGCTTTTTTCTCTTGGTGGCCAACAAAAGTTTTTCATAACCATCCACTTTCTCAATCACCTCATTCAGAAAGAATTCAGTTTCACTAGTGCCCATACACTCACCTAGTTAATTTTGCTGCTCACAGATTAATTGGCTCGGTTCTGTTTCCATGGGCATGAAAAAATCAATCAAAAGGTTCAGATAAGCTCGCCTAATTTCCAGATTGATCCTCTGCCTACAGGCCAATAAGTCTGGATAGGTGCTGCCATAGGAGGGCATGTTGAGCACCCAAAGTCCCCTAGGAATAGCATGGTGCTCCAAACATGCCTCCAGATGAAATATCTGGCATTGTAGCCTCTTAAACTTGCAGAGGTTGTTTTCCCAACTCCGTATGATGTCTCTTGCCTTACTGTCAACCGGACGTAAAGCTTCTTGTTCAGACGCTAATTGCAGCTCTCCTGAACACAGTGGATTGTGTTGTATATTCAAAAAACTTTCCAGTCGGTTATTCAGAAATGAACTCTCTGAGTTGGAGGCGTTCTCTGCCATGCTCAATCCGCAACAAATAATTCCAACAAACGCAAATGCGGCACAAAAACACAAAATGGAAATAACCCAGTAGCTGGCAGAAAACAGCAAATAAATGCTAGTCAAAACTTCGAAAGTTCACAATAAAATGTTTAATAAGAACATAAGCGCTTTCACGGCCACAACAAGCCACTTCATCAGACAATTTAAAAAATATAACTGCTGCACTAATAAATATTACATCCACCTATCACAGCTCGCTATCTCAGCGAACAGATAATTAAAGTGACAGATACAACTGATACACAGCACATAAAATAACAATAAAAATGTTCAAAATTAATTACATAAAATAGTTGTACTAAGCCCAGTAAAACATCAAAAATGTGCTAAAATGACTCAGGAAATATATCTACAAAATATTAATAAAACATACATCAAGACTAAAACTGTGTAGATATAAAACTAGCTCTAGAATTGATAGAATATATGTTGCCAATGACCTAATAACAAAAATTGACAAAGTCAAAATCATAAAGTGTCCCTTATCTGATCATAATGCCATAGTCTTTGAGATAGAGCTTACACCATTTTATTCAAATCCTGTTACTAGGATACCTTCCTATATCACAAAATTGACAGATTTCAAAGAATTTTATGAAGAAACAATCAAAAACTTTCTAGAAATAAATTACACAGAAGATATTTCAGAAATATATGTCTGGGATTCATTAAAAGCAGTTTCATATGGGAAGATATTATCGTGGTACATACATAAAAGGAAGTTATGGAATAAAGATATGCTAGACTTACAAAACAAAGCAGATAAATTGAAACTGGAAATACAAAAGGGTAATGCTACTCAAGTTCAAGAACTTACACAAATCAATAAGAAGTATACAGAATTGCTACATCATAAGATTATGATTAACTTAGAAAAGATAAAAATAAACTCATACTCTACTAATTCAGCACACCTGAGATACTTAACTAATAGAACAAAAAAATAATTAAATCTAAGCAAATAAAAGAAATATTTATTCCTAATACTAACAAAAGAGTTACAGAACTAAATGATATTTTAGAAGCATTCAGACTCCAATTTAACATTGATAATTCCATAAATACTCAAGATACTCCTACTAAGGATATAAAAAAATACTTAGAAAACAATATACATATTAAATTAACACAAGAACAAATAGACATTATAAACAAACCAATCAATATGACAGAATTAAAATCACAAATTAAAAAGCTCAAGACAAATAAAGTACCTGGCCCAGACAATATGCTACCAGAAATGTATAAATTAATACCCAATCAAGCCATATCCTTATTATTAAAAGTATATGATATAACCAATAAAGATTTGAATATACTACCCTCTTGGAAATATTCATTGATATCCCCAATTATCAAACCAGATAAAGATGAGAAGCAGTGTTCCTCATATAGGCCAATATCATTACTCAATATAGACTATAAGATGTTTATGGCTATATACGCAGATAGGATCAAACACTTTCTTCCTTTCTTAATTCACAAAGATCAAACAGGTTTTATTAAAGGAAGAAATACTTCAGATAATATTAAAAGAATACTAACATTAATAGATTATAGCAAACATAAAGTCCTAGATTTAAATGTAATCTCATTAGATATTAATAAAGCTTTTGATTCGGTTAACTGGAACTTTCTTTTACTAGTTTTAAAAGAATATAACTTTCCTTCTAATTTTAATAATCTTATCCAAATACTATATGAAAAATCTACTGCATATGTTAAACTGGGATCATATAGATCAGGCCCTATAACAATGAAAAAGGGAACTAAACAAGGTTGCCCTTTATCACCATTGTTATTTGCATTACTCATAGAACACTTTGCAAATCAAATCAGATCAAACAATAACATAAAGGGCATTTGTATTAATAAAATGTTAAACCTTAAAATCCAACTCTTTGCTGATGACATACTATTAACTCTCTCAGATGCAAATGAGTCTTTGAATGCTCTATTTAACTCCATGAATAAATTTCAAAATATTTCAGGCTTAAAATTTAATGAAAACAAAACTAAAATTATGCCCTGTAATTGTGAAAAAAAAAATAATATAAACAAAAGATTTTCCAAATATATAGTAACAGAAAGTAAATTATTATATCTGGGAATAAATCTACTCAATGAATTAACAGATTCTCTAATATTTAACTATAATAAAATACTAGACAAAATAGAACAAACAATTGGTTACTGGAATAAATATATCTTTTCAACAGCAGACAGATTATATCTTATTAAAATAATCATATTTCCCAAAATATTATACTTAATACAAAATTTTTCATTGCCACCTCCCAAATATATTATTCAAAGATACAATAAACTAATTTTAAATTTTCTATGGTTTCCAAATAAACCCCGTATAGCCTTAAATAAACATTTGCCAGATTGGGAAGATGGTGGAATTAATTTACCGGATATTGATTTATATATTACCTCATCTGTTATTAAAAACATAACATTATCGTTAAATAATTCATACACACCTATATGGAAACAAGCCCATGAGCAGATTTACATATAAATCAATTATAATCACATACAAGACAACTTAACAATAATACCATCACCCCTTATATGGATGTTAAAAGATTAATTTTTAGGGAAAAGGAATAATATTAATAAATTGCCATCAAACTATATAAGCTCTACACTTTCAGTGTTCAAAACATATATAAACAAAATACCAAATATTAATTCTTGGATTTTTCTTATTTTCCCTATAGCTTTTACACCAAATATTCTAGATACATTCCAAATATCTAAAATAAATATACTTAAAGAAGAAACATTACTCTTTTGGCATCAACTTATAGAGAAAGGGAAAATTCTAACAAAGGAACAGATCATTTATAATTATAATATAAATAAAGACAATTGGCTGTTTTTACAAAATCTAAGGCATTTTCTTATAAATAAAATAGAACAAATGCAACCTTCAGTTAGACATGAAGCTCCAAAACTCTTTGAATACCTTATTCTTATCACAAAACAGCCTTATCAGGGTACAGGTTATTTGTCTAATAGCTATAAAATTGTTAAAAAAACAAAAAACTATCATGAAAAATCATACTGGGATTATTATACTTTAATAAACAACCATCCTCCAGTTGAAGAAGAAAAAAGTAATATTCTAAAATCTTCCAAATTTTCTACATTATCAAAATACTGGCAATTATTCACTTGGAGATATCTACACAGAAGTTTCTATACACCACATAGGTTAGCCAAAATGTATTCTATTGAAGATCAATGTTGGAGATGCCATACCAAGATAAAAGCTGATTGACAGCATGTTTTTTATGAATGTATATGTCTCGATTTGTACTGGAAATCCATTAACTATTTTTTTCAGACTGTTTATAATGATAATTTTCTATTAACAAAGTCTTTAATTTTATTCAACTCTGCTATTCCAAACTGTGTACCAAAAAAAGACACTAAAATCCTATGGTCACTATTGGCAATTTCACATAAAATCATAACTATACACTGGAAAAATGAGGCTTTGCCTACGTTCAAGGAATTTGAGACTTTAACAACAACAGTTGCTAACATGGAAATATTAACAGTGAAGAACAGAACTAAAAGATCTACTTCTTACTATTACTCTTGGATGAAAGTACTGGAAATACTTGAAAAGATCGAAGAAGATATATCATCTTATGTTTCTAACTTTATATAATATAGAATTTCAATGTTATTTGCATAGACACCAATGTAAATAGTTATATAATGGTTTGAAGTTAGTAATGTTTTAGAATTGTAAATATGTTATTTATCTTTATTTCATGTAATGTTTAAGACATCTTATTTGAAATAATAAAAAATATTTAGTGAAAAAAGACTAAAACTGTGTAAAGCAATATCTGCAGTAATAAAACTGTTAAACATCCTGCAAACAGCTCACATAAACACTTCATTACTTCAAGCGCCTGGACCTCAACAATGGTCTAAGAGGAACATTATCATTAAGTCCAATAGTTTGGTGTGCCTCTAACCTCAGAATCTGCTCCTCGTACAGTGGGGCACACTACATAAAGAACCTGAAATACAAAAGAATGTGTTGGATCTGTATTCAACACGTTTTGCTAGGGCACTAAAATTGTGCCCTTTGCGAATACAGTACAAATGATCCCTGATCCTTTCCTTGAGACATCTGTTGGTCTTGCCCACATAAAAATGGAAACAACATTGACAGTGGGCAAGATAAACGACATACTTGGTGTTACAATTAGCATTTGTTCTGATACTCCATAGATGGCCTGTCACTGGGTGAAGAATCTGGATTCATCAATAAATTGGCAATAGTTACGACTATTGCATTTAAAGGTGCCACTAATGCTAAGAGGATTGGGCACACTGCTCTTAGGATAACACAGCCATTTCTTCGGATTCCACCTGTTCCTATAGACAAACTGGGACCCTATATGTCTTGTTCACATGAAGTGATTCTTTTGGATGTGAGTGTTAGAAAGGTGGGTGATGGTTTATGTACCAGCATGCACAGGAAGGAGTGTTATAGAGCCTCCTTTTTACACAGGCAGACCATGCATCCTAATCATATTTTCAGTAACATCATTACTGGATAGGCCTTGAGGGTGTCCAGACTTTCTAGTGAACAGGTGGCTCTTGACGGCAGCCTGATGAGCTTGAAAAGTGAATTCATCTCCAGGGGATATAGTGTGGCTGAGGTGGATCAGGCTTGTTTTAAAGTACTGATTGAACGACAAGGTAGGGCTAGACCATACTTCTCTGAGGGAAGTCTCACCCTGGAATCATCATGTTCTGGGAGTGAGTGTCCCCAGATTGTTTTGTCCTTTTCGCAAGAGGTATTGGATGTTAAGGGAATCATAAGAAATAATTGGCACATTTTGGAAGTTGATGATATATTTTCAGAAATTCTGAAGTATGGTCCCAGGTTTGTCTATAGGAACAGGAGGAATCTGAAGCAATGGCTGTCAATGTTGTGAATCGTACTGAGGTGGTAGAGTTGTAATGGATTCTGAGGTTAGGGGCACACCAAACTATGGGACTTAATGATAATGTTCCCCTTAGTCCATTGTTGAGGTCCAGACACTTGAAGTAATGAAGTGTTTATGTGAGCTGTTTGCAGGATGTTTAACAGTTTTATTACTGCAGATATTGCTTTACACAGCTTTAGTCTTGATGTATGTTTTATTAATATTTTGTAGATATATTTCCTGAGCCATTTTAGCACATTTTTTGATGTTTTACTGGGCTTAGTACAACTATTTTATGTATTTCATGTTTAATATTTTTATTGTTATTTTATGTGCTGTGTATCAGTTGTATCTGTCACTTTAATGAGCTGTGATAGGTGGATGTAATATTTATTAGTGCAGCAGTTATATTTTTTAAATTGTCTGATGAAGCGGCTTGTTGTGGCCGTGAAAGCGCTTACGTTCTTATTAAACATTTTATTGTAAACTTTCGAAGTTTTGACTAGCATTTATTTGCTGTTTCCTGCCAGCTACTGGGTTATTTCCTCATTTTGTGTTTTTGTGCCACATTTGGGTTTGTTGGAATTATTAAGAAACCAACAACAATTTGAAGGTTACTAAACTACACCTAAACTACAAATAGTAAAGAAGAACTATAAAATGAATACACAGAAGGAAGAGAGGGATTCACCGCATACCTGTTTTGCAGGTGGTGAAAAAATAAAACCCATGAAACAACTACACATGCAAACTGAAATTTTTTCTTATACAACTGGCATGTTCTACTCAAGGGGTAAGTGACAATCCAGATAGTTTAGCACAAAAGGTCGAGGATGGACAATGGCACATCCACAAACCATGACAAGTGTTGAATAATTGACCTGTTTTAAAGGATTAGAGCACATCTAGACAAAATAGTGAAGGTTTTCTTATTCAAACATCTGATTCTTCCAATCTGTTCAGTTTTAATGAATGGATATGAAAACCATGTGACCTTTCAGGTTCTAGGTCAACTTCCTTTTCCAATATCAGTAATGGACTGACCATGTTGATGAACACTGACTGTTAGAGAAAAGACTGCTTAAGTTGAAAAGTTTGCAACTAGATAACTGTTTTTTGATGAATGTATTCATTATGGTAGAGTCCCAAGAGGGCTAAGACATACCAAATTTCTGAATGGGATTAATCGGGACAGTGATTTTTATAATGAACTTCACTATTTAACAAACACGAGCTTGAGTTGTTGAATATTATGATTAAACATAATGGTAAAATCATTTCAGAACTTACAGAACAAGTTAATAAATTTAATGATGTTATTAAGCAGGATTTATTATTTTAAAATTATAAACAGAAGCACAACAGTATTTTTTAATACTGACAAGCAATTTGATAAAATTAAAGAAAGGAAAAAGAAAAAATTAGAAAGAGATACTCATGAGTTTCATGATAATCCAGCATACCTTGTTCCTAAAACACAATGCAGTTGAAAGACAACTAGGGTTGGATAAGGGTGGGGTTCATTTGGATGATGGGAATGAATTTCTGGGAGAAAACAACATTCAGTTTGAACCCGACCCTGTAGACAACATGTGTGACAGAAATCTTAATAATATTGGATACATTTGAGTCCCTTTAGAGTATCCCACCCTCAGGAGATCCAAACGGATATCCACCTGAACCAGTAAGAAAGACGGGTGACATTGTCAACAATATCAGGGCAAGGTGTATCAGAATTTGAGCAGATATCACAGGAATGGAGGGATTGGCAGGGGGAGAAGCCAAATTAATATTTCCTGGGAGAAATGATGGAGTTCTATCTAAATACAGTGGATTGTTCTTAAGATTTAACAATTTTAAAATATTTAATTACAGTTCTCTGGAGATGGATTTATATCATTTTAACCTTTTTTTAAAAATGATTCACTTTTATACTGAGTAAAAATATCAGCCAGGTAGATATTTTAACTGAGTTAAGAATTTTTACAAGAAAATTGAATTTAGCAGTTCAGTATGATGGGAAGAGATATACTAACAAAGAACTGTTAAAAGGAAAAGTATTTACTACCCTGACCCATCCATTGATTAATTCTTTTGAAAAAGCTTGTGACATTGATCTAATTTCTTTCAACCCACACTTCTAGAGGCTTCAAGAACCTGGGAAAGGATGAAAGGGCATTATTAGAATCCCCTATGAGGAAGAGAGAGAGATTCAGATTATAAAACCAGACAAAGGTGGAGGGGTGATCATTTTTGACAACAAATATTATGTAGGGCAAATATTTAACATTTTGCAAGATAGTAATACTTACAGCTCTATATCACAAAATGAAATTAACATTGCCCACAAATGGACAGATTTATTTTTAGAAGATTGTCATTTATAGGGGGCTTGTTTAGAATCATCTTTATGAATTTTTACTTAATAGATCCCCTTAAATACTGAAAATTTTTGGTATCCCAAAGGTTCATAAAAATATTTATAAACCTCACTTGAGACCGATTGTTTCATCCCAGGGTTCTACGACCCATTCTGTGGATGTTTATATCGATCGGCTCTTGAAACCTTTTTTTTTTCAGCAATCCATGCATATCGGATTTGTGGGACTTTTTAGAGTGAATTACTCAGGACTTGTAGAGTGATATTTTTTATTTTCTATTGATGTAGTTGACCTATTAATATGCATTCCCAGAGAGGAAGGAATGGAGATGTTTAATGATGTCCTTACAAACTATGAATTCTTGAAACATAATGAGATCCTTTAGTGATGAATTTGATGGAGTTAGTTTAGTCTAACAATTTTATTTATTTTGAAGGGAAGACCTATAAACAGATTAAAGGAATTAACATGGGGGACTCATGTGCAGCACATTATGCTAATGTTATGATGTGGTCATGGGATATTTGTTCCCTTCAAAATTCTTTTTGTACTGCATAATTTATTTAAGGTACTTGGATGATCTTTTCATCATATGGCATGGCATTCTTGACGAACTACATCACTTTATGGATTATATTAACTCATTCACTCCAATGGAGCTCAGAACATTTGCACTGCAAGTCCCAATGGGCGGCACCTCAGCCTTTTGACAAAATCAAATTACGGTGTCACATTTCAAACAAATATTTATATCTCTGGAACTACAGGGATTACAAAAGAAGTATAAATGGCAAACTCTTCAACACAAACTATTTATATAGAGGTAGTATTCTTTAGGTTCTAGGTTTTTAAACTGAATTAATAAGTCACAGTAAACATAGTAACTATTGCATTTATAATATTTTGTAAACAACATAATATCTCAGCAACAACTCAAGTTCCACACATACTGTCAGCAAATGTTAATCATCTAACTGACAGCTTTCATATGAGGCTAAGGATTTCTGTCTGTGTTACTTGGTTTTTGATATTTAGAAAAATGTTAGAATTATATCTATATAAATTAATATCATAAAAACAACAGTTAATATCTATTTACCTGCACTAGACAGAGGTCAAATATTAATGCAGTTGAGTTTGCTATTATGTACGCTTTACAGTGAAATCTTTTAAAGCCTTGTACATAGCATGGTTTTGGAATTATTGATGCAAATATGAACAAGCAATATTTGACGCCTAGAGGTGTCAGTAGGAGTTAACTGCAGATGCACCTGGAGGCGTCACTCGGATGTAATGAGTTAACAACACAACTGTTTTTTTTTTTTAATTCATTTATTCTTTTAATTCTGAGATTATAAATTATTTGGACATGTCAGTTTATAATGGCATGGCAAGGAACACTTCAAATCTTGTATTTTTAGAAAGCCTACCTTTTCAAAAGTGTACTTGCACTTTAATAGTTTTCATCCATTCCATTTTAAACAAAATTTGGTGAAGGGTCATTTTTGTCAGAGTAGCAAGGATGACATGTAACAAAGACAGATTTTTAGTTGAGATGTATAAGTTGGCAAAAAGATTTTGGAAGGATTGGGGTTAAATATGTGCCCCAATTAGGACAAACAGACAGCCATGGAAGGAATTATATGGGGCTCACAAACCTGTAAATTTACAAGACATAAATTTGAAAAACCCTTTAACATTCCTTATAGTATGCACATGGATAAGATTAAAGATCTGATTAGAAATAATTGGACATTTTGTAGAGGAAATGATTCCCTCTATAAGCTGTTGGGTGATATACCAAATTTTGTTTACAAGGCAACTGCCAATTTTAAGAAAACCTTAGGGAGACAAGGAGGTTATGCACATTCTATAGCCACTAGTGGGGAAAAAAGAGGGGTACCAAAAGATGTAGTAGGTGTGGGTAGTGTGATTATATTATGGGGGATCATTAGTTCATCTTGGAAAATTTATACAAACAAAAAAATCACACTCTCATATGAGAATTGTAACAGCAGTGGCTTAGTATACATAGCAAGATGTGCAACCTGCCCAGCATTTTTGAAAAAAATGTATTTGCTCAGTTATGATATTCAGAAAGGAAATTTAAACAGTGCCCTTTACAAACATTCTATTAAACATAAAAGTGTCAAAAAATCTCTGTTTGGTATCTTGGGTTATTCCACAAGATTCCAGGGGATGTACATGGGAGACAAGAATAGAGTACAGAGAATTATTTTGGCAATTAAAGTTAAATGCCACTGTTTTCCCTGGAATCAATGACTCTATATCTATAGTTCCTGTACTCTCATTAAGGGTAGCTAAATTATGATTTCACTAGTCTATTAAATTATAAATTAATGTATTACCCATAGGTTGTTATAGGGTTAGGACTTTTTAGGTTTATTATGTACTCTAGTTTTTTAGAATTTTTATTATTTCTAGCATGAAATGGTGCTTAGGTTTTCAGGTATAAAATAAGTTTATGGGGTTGTTTTAATATAGGAAAATTATCTAATCTGCATATGAATGGTTTTACATTAGTTGGTTAATGGATTTTATTTTTTAATCACCTACAAAATAGGTTTGTGGTGAATCCTCCCTCCCTTCCTTCTGTGAACTCCTTTTATAATTCTTTACAATTTGTAGTTTATTTGTAGTTGTTGATTTTTAATACTATAATGTTATAGCACCTTTCAACACAGATTTTCTCACTATATTGACTTGCTTCTCTAGGTTCAAATGTTTTTAACAGTTTTTTAAATAGGAAAGGACTTTTCCATTTGGTTTATTAATACCATATGATTTGATTCATTCATTTTATAAGGGACTCATAGATTTGTGTTTTTATTGTTTTGAGGAAGTCCCAAGGGCATTTAGGATGAAAGTACATGTGAATGAACAGCTCTGTGCTTGCATGTGCTTAACAGTGTATTGTGAGTCTTCACAAGACAATAATAAATTATGGCTTTTTGATCTTCAGTTTGGGTCCCTGTTTGTGTTCTGAGGTGTTTGCTGGTGTCTGAAGTGACAATCCAACTGGAACATCAATCTTTTTGCACAAACTGATGTGCCGAATCAGCTAAAACCAAGTTAATGTAATTGAGTGCACATTTTGCACCCATCGCAACTCCTGAGATTTGGTGAAAATATTCCTCTTCAAAAAAAACAAAACCAAAAAAAAAAAAAAAAAGTTGTTACACAGAATCAAGTCTAAAACCAAAGAATAACTAAACTCAACATGTCCCATCATCCTATCTTTGATTAAAATGTTAAAAAATCTTATCATCCCTCATCACTGTATATGACAAAAAATAAATTAACAATCTCCACTGTCACAAATAAAATCTCAGCCTTAAAGTGACTATCATCAAACATTTGTAACAAATGCCAGGTATCTCGCACAATATACCCTTCTTTCTCCATTAAATGTTTATAATGGAAATCAATAAACACAATCAAGGGTTCTGTCTCACATTTACCTGCTACCACAACAGACTCAAAGGTGGATCAACAAAATTCTTATGGATTTTCATTATACTGAAAATAGATGGAATAACTGTCTTGCCTACATTTACAAATTCAGACAATTTGTTAGCAATATTACCCTGATAAACTATATAATAAAGGCAGTAATCAATCTTGGCATAGGCAAAATTGACCTCATTCCTGGATACACAATTACATCTGGAGACATCATTTAAAATATACATTTTACCAGAATAATCTAAATAATTCAAGATTACCACACCACCACGCTTATTGGGTTTCGTCTTACTAATATTTTTATTATGCTTCAAATGCATCAAGACATTCTGCTCACTGGCCATCAAATTGTCATCACATTTGGGTGTGCTGATACCCTAAGTTCTAAAGTGTTCTTCACACACGCTCTCAAAAAAAAAAAAAAAAAACAGTTGGATTCTGGGTGGTAAATAAATGGTCTTCCTTTTAAGCCCTGTGTCTAGGTTCTCATCCAGACTATTACCAAAGAATATTCTCAAACTTAATTGCCTAGTGTTTAGTTTAAATTGTGCCAATAACTTTGCCATATCAACCTTAAAGTTAGGGACAAAAGAAAAACTTTTATTGAACAATGAATAATAATCATTATCAATAGAGATGTGACTCAAGCTGAAAATTTTAAACCCCAAGTCAATATTAACATAATCTGGGTCAATTTTATCACTAACACAAATGTCTTCAGAACTTTGGACTGCACTTAGAACTAACTCCTTTTCTTGTTTCTACCTTTCCTCCACCCCACCCCCAGCAGGTACTGCTGGAATCCCTCCCACTGTAACTCAGAGGCTGTGGTCCTGATTCAATAACCTTTCTGATCACCTGAGAAGAACAGATTCTAAAAATTCATCAGTATGGACTACTCCAGACTATTAACAAAGAATATTTTCAAACTTAATTGCCTAGTGTATAGTTACAATTGTGCCAGTAACTTTGCCATATCAACCTTGAAGTTAGGGACAAAAGAAAAACTTTTTTTGAACAATGAATAACAATCATTATCAATAGAGATGTGACTCAAGTTGAAAATTGTAAACCCCAAGTCAATATTAACATAATCTGGGTCAATTTTCTCACTAACACAAATGTCTTCAGAACTTTGGACTTTACTTAGAACTAACTCCTTTTCTTGTTTCCCCCTTTCCACCCCTCATCATCTACAGCTGGAATCCCTCCCACAGTAACTTAGAGGCGGGTGGTCCTGATTCAATAACCTTTCTGATCACCTGAGATGAACATATTCTAAAAATTCATCAGTATGGACTGACTCAGGATTCAATGCATTAGGAAATTCATCCATACCAGTCGAGGGACGCTCAGACACGACCTTATTAACAACATGGTTGTGGATCTATGAAGCTGGTTATGAAAACTTCTCTTTCCGATTTTGGCCATGACTTTTTTCCATATGTTATATACCCTGCTCATATTAAGAGTCCACCAGTGTGGTTTGTTTTTGGAGTTTGTTTTAGGCTTTCTTCTGGTAAGTACAACAGTCTCAATGTAACCATTTACACGTTTGTATGGTGTTTATGTGAACAATTCTGCATAAGCTGTTGTTAGACAAGGTATTGAACTTTGACAAATTTGCTACTTAATAGGCTGTAGTTTGCTTCAGAATAGGTCTCAGATGTAGCAAGGTTTTGCTAGGTTTTCTAAAGAAGACAGTTCTGTGGTCCAACCTCTACAGTGAGGACATGACATGGGGGTGCAGTGCTCTCCCATATAGGTGAGGACTAGGTCCTCTATGTTTCATCCTCTGGTTGGAGTGCACATTAACTATTCAAGGGCATTCATGTTAACAAAAAAATCAAATAAATGTTCTGCCTGAAAGTTAGAGCCAGTTACATTTCCCAGTCTATAGAGGGTATTTAAAGACTCCCATGAATAGAGTGTTTGGTTGGATGGAGAGTGCTTCCAGTAGTTCTAAATAAGAGTAGTGGAATTCTTGTGACATAGTTGGTGACCCATAGCTTGCTAAGATATGGTAAGGGACTCTATCTAGGGTTATTTGCATGTGGATGAACTCCAGGCTATCATCCTGTTTAACCAACTTTGAGGTATACTTGTTGGTAATGTAGATTAAGACACCTCCACCTTTAATCCGTGTCTGTGCAGTTGATGGTCATAATGTGTGGAAGACACCATAGCCTTGCATTGCTGGAGTACATTCTGCGGCTTTAGACCATGTCCCAGTAATGATACAGATGTCTATATCGGCCAGAGTAAGGTGAGCTTATAGGGTGTAGCATTCTTTATTAAGAGTCCTAGCACTGAGGCCTGATACCTTTAGGTTCCTTTGGGTTTTATTTGCTATGTCAGTAGGTTTGTCAGTTTGGCATTGCCTAGAAAAGGCTCTAAGGGGATGGATAAAGTTTTAGCCAAAATCCAGAAACACAAGAGTAATAGGTGTAAGCAATCTTTGGTAAACAACATGGTCTGTTGACCATGTCCTCCCAGCCTGACAGATATTGAACCCCCTGGGCTGACACCAGAAATTAAGCCAATTGTTAAAGTCAATAATATTTTGTTCATACTGTGGCATCATCCTTGATGAAGGTAAAATGCTGCTCAATGCAAAGCACATACTGGTCTGAGACACATATTCATAGACGTTTGTAATGTCTTTATTCATCTCAAGTCATTTATGCCCACATGGACTATGATAGAATCATACTGGTACCTGTAGTGCAAAGACATGAGTGCATGTGTAACTTGGCAGATCCTGAATCCAGAAAAGCAACTGACCATAATCTTCTCCTTGTCCAGTCCGGTGAGTGGGGCAGCTGTGTGTCATACAATGGACAACATGGAAAATATTCCTGGATAAATTGTTTGCTTGCATTATAGGCTTAGTTTTTGGGGGTCCATTTGGTGTAGGCTTATGTGTGGTGTTTGATGTTGCTTTTGGTGTGTGCTATAGAGATTGCTGAGGATAGGCATTGCCATTTGCAAGCTTAGGAGGTCCTTGAGGTTTGAGGACATTGCTTTTTAGTGCCTCGACATGACATTGTCCTCGGCATGACATTGTCTATGTGTGTGGTGGACACTATGTGTGGAGGATGTAGCATGTGTTTTCTTCACAACCTTGTTTGCAAGACATATTTTTGACTCCAAGGAAGTTGTGTATGTACATCTCTCACACACTATGTTGGTTTCTTTAAATATTACATGGTTGTCTGTGAACATGAGACAATTGCTACATTGTCTAACAATGCCCATGTATAGCATGTCTATGAAGACATTTGGAAATTGCATATCCATGTTGTCTGGACCTGTACTAGGATGAGTTATTAGGGCATGAGGATACGTTTTTACAGATGTCTCCTACGGATGCTGTACAGAGTTAGAGACTAGAGTTGGATAGTGCTAGGATATGGTATTAGTGCTGTGATATGGTATTAACACTATCTGACTAGCAGGCTAGCTGCACTGAGATTAACTCCACCCAGTGCTTCACTAAATTACAAGTTACAGTCCTAGTACTAGATTTATAGGTAAACTTAACTGTCCAGGTGCTTGAATCTGTATAGGGCACTGCCAACCACTGTGGCACAGTGAACAGCTCTGAGCAAACACACCTAATCTATAGAAGCATAAACAAAAGTGAAATCTAGCCCCTGAGAGTTTCTGGCTATACTTTGAGCCCCTCTAGAGTGCTTCCCAGCTCAGATACACCTGACAAACTCCTTCTGTCACAAGATGGATGACCTTATTCCTCTGAATGTAAAAACACAGCTAAAAAGGACCTTCAAGTGCAATGCAACAACAAACAACTTATTCCCTAACTATATTACTCCTCTACAAGGCAATTAAAAGACAAAACAGTAAAAAAGAAAAAGCATTTTGCAGCAAAAGTACACTTTAAATTCTCAGAAAATTGCAAAATACAAGCAGTGATCACTTAAACAGTGAAAAACAAGTACAGTAATAAAGATCGAGAACTTATCTTTGCCTGGATGGCACTGGATTCAGGGGAAACACTTCTTGAAGCACAGGCAAGTAGTCAAGGTTTGCTGAGCTCTGTTTGTGAAAGCTCCTTGCATATCACATCTCTAAGGCCTTTTGGAATCAAGATATATGGTGATTAATGGTCTCCTGTCACATCTGCAAATTTGTACTATATAAAAGAGGGATGGACAAGGTCTAGAATTGGACTTCAGGGGCCTGTAGACTAAATATTGGAAACTACTGGAGAAGCAATACCAAGGTTGTGAGCTGAAGCTTTGCCTTGACCATTCAGTTTATCAACAGATAGTATGCAGAATTAAGGCTATGAACTGTTTCACCAGACAAGAAACCAGGTCACCCCCTGAAAATCAATGATTTGTACAGTGGACTTACCTGGTTAAAACATGGAAAAAAAATAAAAATGAAATAAAAAAGTAAATGGGAGATGGGGTGAGCTATGCATACCAGGCAGGATATGCAGTCTAAAATAGTACCAATTAATTTATTTCTCTTCACTGGACAACTTGGACAGAAAAATACCTTTCTTTGGTATTAGGGTATTGCTCTTCTATGCATGTCTTTTTTTTTTTTTTTTTTAGTTAGCAGCCAAGATTAAGTGAAAAAAGGCAGTATCTACAATTAAACATCAAGCCTAGCCACTGACACCTCCCATCTCAAAGGTCAGAACACAGAACTTAAGTTTAAGCCAGAATGCCAGGCTTGATGAATGATGTAGGCATCTGTTTCCAATAATCTGTAGAGGATATATGGGCAAAATAGTCAGTACTTCAAATATTATAGTAGGGTTGGGAGGAAAAACATGGGACTTCTCTAACCATAAATGGAAACAAGCCTTGACTGCTTGGTGCACGATTTCTACTTTCCCATTGTTAAAATTCAGGGGCTTCAAATTCCCCCATAAATAGCACCCCAGCCCAGATGGCCACATGCTGTTGATGTAAACTTCCTGAAAAATATTTACATTTTGTAAGGGGTTACCCAGTGGTAAAACCATATGGCTGTGGGAATGAATAGCTATTTCCTGGGGTCTTAGGATTAACTTGCTCCCATATAAAAAGGCTTTTTGTTGCTAAGATCGATGTCAGATGAATACATTGTAATAAATAAATCACAGCTTTGATAGATATAAACTATGCTGTTATTACTGGCCATAATATTTAGGATATGGAAATTTTATATTCTACAGGTGCATAAGTGTGTATTTATTTAAGCCTTTTTAGTTTAGAAGGTTTGATAATGATACACATTCAGGCAGATAACTTCTGAAATATCTTTCTTTTCTGTTAGTCGATCAATCATTGGGCAGCACAGCAGCTCAGTAGTAACGTTTCTGCCTCATAGCATTAAGGTCTGTAATTTCCAGATGCTAGCTTTGTGGAGTTTACATGTTCTCCTAAAGTCTAAAATGGCTTTGCTCTGAGTACTCTAATTTCATCAGAAAAATTGCTGGTCAATTGACTATTCTAGATTATATACAGTATATCATGAACAAATCCAAAAATAAAGGGTGGACAAAGGTTTACAATGTTACTAGAATAACAGGTTTTGCATAAGTATGTAGCTTCTGAAGGATATGAAGTCTGAAACTCAAATGTCTACTGTTATTTACTCACTGTAATCCTTAATGATTTTCCAGAAAAACACAAACTTTTATGAGAAACAGACCAAAAATATGAGAAAAATATAGATACATTCTGTGAAGTTCTGGACATGTGAGAGGTATGGCAGAGCTTATTATGTATGATCTCTGTGTTTCAGTGTTCTGAGACTTGGCAATTTTTTTGTCAAGTAATATATTCTGTTTACAAGAAAAAAAAAGAAAAATACTATCATCCCAAAATTACTTGAGGTATTTAATTGCTTCTGTCATTTATCTATATGTTTATTGTATTGTATTTATGTATTTCAGTTATTTATTTATTTATTTTTCTTTTTTTGCATTTTTCCCATGAGAACACTACAAAACCCTGTTAATATTTGTTCAAATAGCTTTTATTGGAGACCATGGTTAGATGTCCTGTTTTGAACTAAGTATATGCAGTCTTTATTCTGAAACAGCAGGGGTCTGCAGTACTCCAAGCAGATTTAATATCTCTTAACTTCAATACTCTGTATCACATTTTCTCCAGACACTGTTTAATCTTAGTTCATCGAATGATACCATCCCATTTCCCTTTCAATATTTTCATAGTTAGTACTACTCTTTCTTCTGCATTTCTGTTTTCACTGTGCTTGAATTTGTATTTTTTTGTATTAAACATAAGCTATCTCACTTTTGGCCCCTTCTTCAGTTTTGCCAGGTCTCTTCTAAAGAAGTCTATTATATTCATCTGACATGACTTTCCTGATCCAAATATCTGTGGCAATGTGTCCTGCTCTGTACTAGCCAGATGTGCATCATCTCTGAAAAGGGACATTAGTGTCGGTAGGCTTATCCAGTTAAGAAATGTATAAACATTTTACCAAGTTTTGCTGCCATTTTAGATTCCCTGTTTACATCAAGAGCTCATTTGATACATATTTTTATTTTAAGATTTCTCTGTTTGTATCAGAGGCCTATTTGTTTTAGATTTCCTTTTTATGTCAATCTCAATCTCCTAGACCAATCTTGATTGGTGTGTGTGTGTGTGAGGGGGTTATTTTATGAGTCTGATGCCTTGAAAAGATGATTATCTATTAGTGTGACATATTTCTGTAGTGAGCGTGCTGTAACAAGAACATGATTCACTCAACATATTAATTTTTACTGCAAATAAGTTGTGCTGTAAATGAATGTTTAATTTTTATTGTGAATCTTCAGTTTTTACAGTCCATTCCATTTGCAAACCTTTGCTTAGAAAATTACTATAAACTGCTTACAGTTTAAAAAAAAGGTTATGTTAGTGAATTAGAACAGACATACTGTGTCATTGAGTGCTAATTCGACATCTCAGTACATAACATAGACCATTAATAGTGACAGAACTACAGTTACATAGCTTTTGTGAGTTGATATAATTTGCTTTTTAAATTCTAAGCAGCCTGCTCATGCATAAAATACACTCCAAAGCCTGTGCTAGGTCATTGTTCAGCTTTGTGTAATATTTACATTTTATTTAAAAAAACATTTTTTGTAGAAAACTATTCTAAGCACTCATTAACATTCAGAGAAATCCACAGACTAATGATATGCATTCAGTATATCAGACTAGTCTGAAAGTCACTTTTCAATGGATGCAAGTACTTAAACTGTGTCTGGATGAAATAAATATCATCAAATTATAAACATAAAAGCAGTGAGTTGGCATCTCATACCATTCAAGTTGCTGAGCATTTAAGATAGCAACTAGCCAATTAACCAGTAAGTATATGTTAATTTCAGGTAAGTCCTTGACATACAGAAATCACTAGGCTCTCACAGAAATAATTGCTTGTGGAATGCTAATTACCCTCAGCAGTTTGGCAGCCATATTTCACTTAGTAATGGTGTGAAATGTAGGTTATTGCTTTAATTTAAAAGTTGTTAGCAGTTTGCCAGCCATACTTAACTTAGAAATGCTATGAACTGTAAGTTACAACATTAATTTAAAAACTGTCAGCATGATGAATGATTCAAAGTGCAGTCTTGGAACTTTAATCATTGTGATTGCAATTATTAATCAAATGTTTCAGTTTACATCCTCATAATATTAGAAGAGATGGTTCTTGTGATGTTATACCTTCCTGTTGTACTTTAAACAGTGTGATGAGAAAAAGAAAGATTGTACACACTTTCACCTTTCACTTCACTACGTGACAGCTGTTGCATGTTGTGCAAAGCACATGCCATGATCTCATTGTGCAAAGGTCAGAAAACAGCATGACAAACCAATGTAATAATCCTCACT
The DNA here is from genome assembly GCF_019279795.1 of Protopterus annectens. Lineage (NCBI taxonomy): Eukaryota > Metazoa > Chordata > Ceratodontiformes > Protopteridae > Protopterus > Protopterus annectens. Next base: position 440,121,638 of record NC_056734.1, on the reverse strand, counting down.
ACAATTAGTAATGAAATAATGAACACAACTGTTTTTATTACCTGAGTGTGCACCCAACACTTTTAAGTAAATCACCATAATTTATTTCATAACCCTACATTTTTCAAGTGATGCAATTTTAGAGTAAGCCAGTTCATAAAATATAAAATGATCAAATACTGATTTGTATTTCTTAAAAAAAAACAAATCTATTTCCGTGAGATGAAATCTAGGATGTTTACCCATGCTTTTAAGTGTAACTTCTGGCCATTGTCATGATTGCATTATATTTTTAGTGTGCCTATACATGCAAAATTAAAATAGATTCAAAACAGTCAAAAAAGACAAGTGACAATGTTTTCATATTTGTAAGATTAGAAATAAAGATAGTGTGTTACAGTCACTTGCAAATTATTGCACTACTGTGTTATGGGCTTAGCACCTTGGACAAGATTTTTGTCATTGACACATGAAGCTGCATGGTATGCTCACCACAAGTGCATCAGCCATTACAGATCTGTGATGGAAGGATCTACAAGGGAGACCAGTGTATCTGTTAAGGAAAACTCCAGGACAAATTACACTGCAGCTCTCCTTCTGTATTCATTTGAAATATTTTTTTTTGCTCTCAATTTATAACGGTCATAAAAATGGATAAACAGACATGAAATACAGAAATACAAACTTGCTATTTTTAACTTCATAGCTTCTGTCGATAATTAACAGTGTTTGATTCTACAGTTTGGTTCACAGTTGGAGGTGCCTTCTTGTGAAGTATGCATGTTCTCCCTTGTGCTGGCATGTCCGCCCTGTGCCCTTATGCTGTTTTGATGGGGTTTCCTTATTTCCTTCTCAAATCCAAAATACATACTAATAGATGAAGTGGAGGCCAGTATGTGTGTAATGCATGTATCTTATGATGGAATGATATTCTGTCCAGGACTAGTTCTTTGCCTTATATCCACTGAATACCGTGATAGGTTCCAGCTCTCATGAACCTTATATCAGATAATGCAGGTATCAGAAAATGAATAAATGAATGAAACTTCTCATAAAGACTGCTGCATTCTATACCACCATCTTCATGAAAAATACTTCATCATGTTGCCCTTGAGCTGTCCATAGTTAATGCATATATTGGGTCCTTTTAGTCTGGCACATCGTTTTTTTTTTTTTTTGTTTTCAAATGTATGTTATCTTACTATGCTCTATTGAGGTATTTAAAAGATTTTGGCTTATTTGCCTCCTTTTTTTGAGGATGCATTTCATTTCAGTTTAATTCTATTTTTCATTAGATAGGTCCTTGTGCTAACCATGTATCTTTTTCTTTTAAATTGCAACCATCATATAGCTTTACTGAAATCGTTTTTTGTAAATTGCATGCAGGATTTCAGATGGGGGGCTCATCATCTGATAGATAACTCTTCTGAGGGAATAATACTTTCCTTTTTTGTTGGTCATATCCCTTCCTGTATCATCTACTTCTAGTTTATCCAGTTTCCTTTTCTCCTATAACTATTGCTGCTGTTCCTTATAGATACTACACACCTTCCCTGAGTTTTTAGATCCATTCTTGAATACTGCCCATTGCTTACCACTGTATCAAAGTTGTGATATTTCTGCGCAACATTTTTTTCTAACACTCTTCTTATCCTTTCCAGTCCTTCACATGTATCAGATGCTTTTCCATTCCTTGGAAGCATTTGCAAAATGACATAGTCTTCTGAAAGACCATCTGCATTGTCTTGTCCAGAGATCTCAAAAGACCAAACCCATTGTATAAGCAAACTGCTGGGACATTAAGCAAGTCTGTTGTTTCAGATGAATTACTAAAACTCAGACTGATCATAAGCACAGTCCCTGCATCATCTATCACTGATGAAACAGCCTCTCAGTAATACTCCATTACTACACACATGAAACTGTCATCAAATAAGAAACCAATTCAGGCACTCAGAATGCAATACCTTTGTAGCTTTTTCATGGAACTCAGACCTTTTCCTTCAGGGAAATGGCAAAATTTGGTAAAAATCAAGTTTCTTGTATAAGAGAGCAACTCTTGTACTATTACGTAGTGGAAAAGGATGTGCAAAGTCTGACTGCAGAGGATGCTATCATACCTGTCGATGATATTGGCAAAAGGATCCTGATATTTTTCTTAAAATTACAGGTTACCACAAAATTCCAGGTGGCCCATTTAACTTAGTTATTTCCCCTCACCAGATTTACATTATTATCCTGTGTCTGAGGCCCCACAGCTTCACCATCTTCAGGTATGCTGACATCACTATTGCCACAACCATGATAGGTTGAGAGGCAAGCCATGAGGGGAACAGCATTCAGCATTTTGGGATTGTACTGGACTTCCTTAGGAAACATGCCATAATATAATACATATGCATGCCATGTGGCTTATTTAAGGTAAACTTCTGACTTGTGCTGTGATAATAAGAAGCTTCAAATGCTATTGAGACTGAGATTAAGAAGGCAGTTGCAGCTATTACATTTATAACATATTGAATATATGGGCACATATAAAATGTATTATAAGAGCAAGAAGCAGAACAGAATGGTGAAGCAGAACAAAATGGCTTGTGACCTAACAGTTAATAGGAAGTCTCCATAATCGTTCTTTTTTATGTAGCTTTAGAAGATACTTGTGACCATTGCAAGCAATCTAAATTTGACAAGGCTGTGGAACTGGGCTCTTCTTGTGATCACTTTCATGCTAAATATCATTATTAAAGTATGGCAAACACTTCTGGTGTTAGTTAACAGGATGTAAATGTGGCGTGACTGTGGAATTCAGTTCCATTCCTTCTGATCCCTTTTCCCAGTCAGTGCTATTAAGTTATGTGGACTGATTTGCACTTGATTATTTTTGGCCTTGTCTCTGTTTCATTTCATTGCAGGAACTTAACAGTATTGTGTGGTGCCAGTAATCTGTGATTATATGATATGGGAGTTAGTCATACACATGAATGAAAATTACTGGTGATGATTTAAATGAGCTAACTCCAAAAGTACTCATACAGAGTTCCTTTGTATACTACAAGGTCCTAAGAGTGACCACGAAGTTTAGAGAGCATATATTATCACTTCAGAGACTGTGCAATATGGAGTTATGCGAAAAAGAATCTATACCAACTAACATTGCCTGGGGCGCAGACTTCCGCTTTAACTCCCCATCTTTACTTTCATGGTGTAGGGAGTTAAGTGTGCAATCCCCTTAACAAGTAATATTTTGGGTTTTATAAAAGTTTTACAATGTTTACTCGTTGGAATGATTTGCATAAGTTAAGAATTTGTCAGAAGACATCTGCAGTAACACCATATTTGTGCTGTTAATATCTGGTGTTGACCATTATTTTTATGTCAGTATCACTATAAAATGGAGAGAAGTAGCCTTAATGCAACACACATACCCTCATGACATGCATCCATTCACCTGAGTTCATGGACATATGTCACAGCAATGGATACCAGTGCTATCAAAGGATAATGTCCTTTAATTCTGTAAGTAAGAGTTTGGGGGGGGCAGTGCCCCCTCAATCCCTTTCTCAGACAGTTCTACAGGGGAAGGATCTTAAATGAATGCCACCCCCAACAACCAGAATTAATGGAAATGGAGTTCCATCAGTGTCCATTCCTGAAGCAGAGCATGCCATTCTTAAAAAAGCTATACAGCTGGTATGAAGATCTTGTTCTCAAACTATTTTAGGTGTGGTTAGATGTAATAAAAAATATGTCCTTTTTATTTTAATGTAACCGGTATTCTTGAAAGGCTTTGAAGCACATTCATTAAATGTCTCAGTCTCTGGGTGAAGACTAGATGGATGTGCTAGGATCTCAGAAGTATTTGCTTGGTCAATAACACACCAATAAATAAATAAATGTACTTCTAAGTATATATAAAATACATAGTTTCTTATTTGATTTGGATGTGTATCCACTACATTTTTTTATCCTGTTTCTTGATTTTATTTTTGATGTCACTCTATGCAGACTGGGATCAGGATGCATAAAGTATAATTCAACATGTGAGTGGTGACTGGTTTTAATCAAGATGTTCATAGCTTACTGTCACTTTGTCATTTAATGTTTTAACATGTCTTGCAAAACAATTTCTTCTTATGGGAAAAATGCATTCAGAAAAAAGACACAATTAATGGATAAGTAGTGAGTTTGAAGTTTCACTGGTATGTCAGGCTTTCGTTATGAACCTGTAGGCATATTTTTGAAACTGAAACAAGCAATGATGGCTGCATTCTATGGTGGGGTTATCATGCTGTGTGATAGATTGCTGGAAATATTAGCCAAGATTTTCCTATTCATTTTGATTTGACTTTTAAGAGCATCTTACATTTTTAGAATGAAAAAAACATGTTGATTAGGTTGCAAATCAGCTCATAACAGAAGTTAAAAAGAGAGTTGCCATTTTGTGTCTGTAGTTAAACACATGGATAAACCAGTTAATCTGTACCACATTGCAATATAAAAACAAAGGCTCTGAGCTCATCTTAGTATGCTTTCTGTGCAGCCACAATAAACTGCCTTTCTGCTCGTTTTGGCTTTGTTTTTTTTTACCGTATATCTTTAAGTACACCTAGATCTTACAAGGCAGAAGGTTAAAACATAGATCATTTGTCTAATAATGGTAGGAGTTCCAAGCCAGATATTCAATATGAGTGTATGTGTGTAAAGAAGCTTGTCAATCTAATTATGGCTTGAAGCCAGTAAGGGAGTAGTGCTTTATTTTGAGTGGTGGTGTCCTACAATTCTTCTGAAGTAGAGTATATACTGTTATGGGTCTACTTTACATGATCGACATCTCAAATGTTCGACTTTTATATGGCCAGGACAATATGATTGAACATTTGAAACATCGACCATGTAAAGAAAAAATACAACACAGAAAAGATAAAATAAATGTGTCTAGCAGGGGGGCAAGCCCTCCTGTACCCCCCACACTCCCCACTACTTAAATATACCAACTCAGAGATCAAACTATATTGTGGAAACAGGAAACCTTCCCGTTCATCATTGTATGAATATCTCCATTCAGACTGGTCGAGCTATAAAAAGGTCAATCATATGGTCTCGGCCATATGAAAGTCGAGCTTTTAAAAGTTTGACTATCTGAAGGGGACCCGCTGTTATATATGTAGATTTCATGCTAATTATCTGTCCAGATGTTTGGCCTGATGGTCTACTTTTCAGGTCTTTATCTAGATTTTTGTTGTCTGCGGGTTGAAAGGTATATTTTATGAACAAGCAGTTTACCAGAAGGGACAGTAATCCACAATAACATAAGTGCACAGCATAGGTTCATAGGTTCATAGGTAGGTACTAGGCTATTGGCCCAAAGGCCTAAGTAAGCATAGCCAACAAGGTTCACTGGCTTACGCCACCCAAGAATTTATTTTCCTGTGCCCCTGCCGAGTAGAGCCACAGAATTGATCCCCGGGGTGTTATTTCCTATTTCCCATCCACTCATCAAGATTTTTCTTGAAGAGTGCTAATGAGGAACTTTGCTTGACATAGATGGGTAGCTTGTTCCAGAGTATAGGAAGTCTCTGGGACAGGAATCTATCCCTCCAGCATGTCCTGTTTATTGTGGTAACAAGGTTTAGGTCCCTAAAGCATGTAGCTCTGAGGGATTGAGATTTTTTTTTAGGTGTAGCATGTCCAACAGCTCTGGGTTTAACATAGCTTTATATGTTAGGCAGACATCTCCTTGGAGTAGGCGATATGCTACACAGTAAAGCTGGATTTTTTTGAGATGGTCATCTGTTTGAGGCCAGTAATTCTCTTTGTGAGGTACTTCTGTGGCCTTTCCAGCTGCTGCAGATGTCTTGTGAGGTACATTCCAAAAGGGGCGTTATATTCTATAATGGGACTAATGAGTGACGAGTAGAGGGGAACAATGACCTCTTTTTTCCTGGATGAGAACCCTTTTGTGATGAGGTGTGCCACATAGAAGGATTTCCTGACTGCTGTGGCAATGTGATTATCAAAGAAGAGACCACTGTCCATCTGAGTCCCAAGATCTCTTATCACACATTCAGCGTTAAGTAGACTGCCGTTTATGTGGTAGTTCATGGGTACAGAGTTTTTACCAAAGGGGTTGACAATGCACTTTTTAGCATTGAGCTTGAGGCCATGCCTCTGACACCAGGCATCTGTCTCAGTGAGGCCCTTCTGTAGGATGTCCACATCATTTGGGGACTCGACTATGGCTCCTAGTTTGCAGTCATCTGCGAACTTCATTTAGCCTGAGGCTTTCTGTTTTAGCCTGTACTTCAGAGAAGTAGATACCAAACAGGAGAGGTCCCAGGACTGAACCCTGTGTTTCTCCACTTGTCACTGGTTTGAAGTCAGATTTGGAGTCTGTAACTTTTACAGTGTGGGTTCTGTCAGTGAGCCAGTTGGCAACCCATCTTGTGACGTAGGGATTTATACCTAGTTTAGTGAGCTTAGCTAGAATTCCAGAACTTGGATGGTGTCAAAAGCCTTGGCGAGGTCAAGATAGGCTGTGTGAACCACCTTACCCTCGTCTACGGCTTTGGTGACTGCCTCAAAGAAGTTGATCAGGTTCAGAAGACATGATCTGCCTTTCAGAAACCAAAACTGGGTAGGGTCCAGAGTTTGGAGGCTACCAATGTCTTTGTTTATGAGTTCCATGATGATAAGTTCCATGGCCTTGCAGACCAGACTCGCCAGGCTAATAGGGCGATAGTTCCCAGGATCAGTGGTGGCTTCCCCTTTGTGAGTGGGATATATGTTGCTGTGCACCATTCAGTGGGCACAAAGCCTGACATGCGACTATGATTGAACATGCTGCTTAGGTGGAGATCCAGTTCATTCTGAAGTTGTGTGGTTTTGGTTTTAGAGAGTGCAGCTTTTACCTGCATATATGTGATTACAGGGACTCTGCATTCTTCCTGTATAGATATGGGCCCTTTAGGGGGTGAGAGGGGGGTTAAGTTAGCACTGAATCTATATGCCAGGATGTTGGCAATATCAGATGGTTCTGTAATTTTCGTGCCGTTGTGCTGTAACTCAGAGCAGATCTGGGTGTTGCCATTGAGGTTCTTTTTTTTTTTTTTTTTTAATATTTTTATTCATTTCCAAAAACAAGAAAACATGAATGCAGGTTATTTATGATAATGAAGTATTTACAAATTATTTAAAAAGGCAGGCTAAAACCTCTAAACAGATATCAAACATTAAAACCAAAATAAAGTATTTACAAGGGTGTCTATTGTTGACATATAATTGACTTTCTATACAATTGTTTCCTGATTATAATCTGCTGCAGTCATTATTCTCCAGTATTTCAGTTACTTTTTGCCATGCTACGTATAATGATGTAGTTCTTTCAGTTCTTCCTTTAATAGTGTTCATTTCCAATTGCGATACTGCTGATACCATATTCATGAATTGCTTAAAAGTTGGAGAAGCTTTGGATTTCCAGTCTGATGTAATGTTCTTCCTTGCAATAGCTAGGAGAGTCCCTAAGATTACATATTTTGTTCTTGGCACACAGACGGGTACAGGTACATTAAACAAAATAATAGATTTGGAAATCTGGAATTTATCATTGAATACCATTTGCAGAAAATAATTTATTTTATCCCAATATGGTTTAATCAAATGGCATTCGTAGAACATATGTTGCCAGTCTTCTTTTATTGATAAATCACATCTCCAGCAGCCAATATTTTTCTTAAACATAAGTTCCATTTTATGAGGGGTTACATAAGATCTGTGTATGAATTGCCATGTGAAAAGTCTCCAATGTAATGAAAGTGATGTCTGCTTTGGAAAGAGAAGAATTAGTTTTTTATCTCTGTCATTTGGCACATGTCCATTAACTGATCTATAATAATTCCATATTTTGTCATTATTATGCATTTTTATTTTTTTGTTTGTTTTATAAATAGATGATAAGTATCCCTTTCCAGTAATGGGTTGATTCGTTAGTAATATTATATGTTCTATAAGGTTAGGAACATTTTGTCTTATTGATGGTTGCATTGTTTTTTATTTGCTTAATATATACTGTCTTAATTCTTGTACATGTAACCACGAACTATCTTCCATATTTAATTTCTGTTTAATCTGGTCTATTGTCAGAGGTTTTCCAGAGTTTAGCAATTGATGCCAATATATTAATCCCTTTTCTTTAAGCATGTTGATTACTTCCATATTAAATGTTATTATATTACCTTGTGTGTACGCTACTGGATATAAAAGAAATGACCATGCTTTAATATCAGGATTGCTATTAATAAGATTTTGGAAAATTTTTAATGTATAAGTAATGTATTTGGAACTTATATTTTTATTCTTATATATCATCATATATTCCTTCATCAGCCATAGAAAATTGTTTGGTATGAAATCTGTATACTTATTTGCTACTACAAATCCTGATTTTAACCAGATTCCCTCATGAACTAGCTTCCATTTTGATGTATATTTTGTATTTAGCCATAATGATATTGTTTTAATAATGGATGAATGCAAATATATTTCTATGTCTGGTAAACCTATGCCACCTATAGCCCAATCATCTAGATGATACTTTATAGCTATCCTTGGTTTTGGATACCATAGGAATCTTACCATTAAATCATTTAATTGTTTTAGGTGCGATTTAGCTGGTGGCAAAGAACAAGCTTGTATGACATAAAGAATTTTTGGAAATATGATCATTTTAATTATATAAAGCCTTTCTTCCATTGAAAAGAAGAATTTATTCCATCTTTGTATTAGATTTTTAATATTATTTAAGGTCTCTTTATAATTTGTTTCAATTGTAGTATCTAGGTTGTTAGTTATTATAATTCCCAAGTATTTAATTATATTATCGGTAGAGATATATTTATGGTATTTTTTTATTTAGATCTTTTTATTAGTATTTATAAGCAATACATTTGTTTTGTTCTCATTAAATTTAAGACTTGAAAAGTTTTGAAAGTTTTGAATTGAGTCCTATAATGCTTTTAAACTGCTATTATTATTTTTTAAGGTAATTAAAATATCATCAGCAAAAAGTTGAATTTTAAGCTCTAGGCTGTTGTCTAGTTGTATTCCTTCAATATTTTTATCCATACATTATATCATTTGCTAAGGGTTCAATGACTAGCGCAAACAATAACGGAGAAAGAGGGCAGCCTTGTTTTGTGCCCTTAGTTATTTTAATAGATTTAGACAGACAAGATCCCAGTTTTATATAAGCCAGTGATTTTTCATATAATGATTTTATTAACAAAGTGAAGTTGTTTGAGAAGCCATATTCTTCTAAAACTAACCACAGATAATCCCAGTTCACTGAATCAAATGTGCTATTTATGTCTAAGCTAATAACATTCATTTTGTTTTTTGTGACATTTATATAATCAGTTAAGGAAAGAATTCTTTTAATGTTGTCATAAGTGTTCCTATCTTTTATAAAACCTGTTTGATCCTCCTCTATCAAAAGTGGTAGTAATTGTTTTATTCGAGCAGCATGTATTGCCATAAAAATGTTGTAATCTATATTAAGAAGTGAAATGGGTCTGTATGATGAACATTCACTGGGATCTTTATTTTGTTTCAGAATTGGTGATATTAATGTGTACTTCCAAGAAGGAGGAATGTCTTTACCATTTTTAACTGATGTAAAGACATTCAATAACAACAGCAAAGCCTCATTTGATAGTAATTTAAACATTTCTGGGGTGATATTATCTATACCTGGAGCTTTGTTTAATTTTAGCTTATTTACTTCAGCTTTAAGTTCTGCCATTGTTATTTGTTTATCTATTAGTTGTACCTGCTCCTCTAATAACCTAACTTTAACATTGTTTTTGAGAAAAGCTTTCAATGCTGAATGTGTTTCTGTTTTCTCATTTTGATTATTAAATTTATGAAAAATAGCCTAAAAGCTTCTAGTATTCCTTCAAATCAGATACTTTCTTTTTGGTTTCTATATTATGTATTTCCTTGATTTGATTTGTTTTAATAATCTTTTTAGTCCTATTTGCTATTCTTCGTTGGTTTTTAGGGTTCATTGAATAGTAACATAGTTTAATTTTTTCTAAGTTGATCATTGTTTTGTGGTGTAGCGTCTTTGAGAATTTTTATTAGTATCTTCTAGTTCTTTTATTAAGTTGGTGTTTCCATTTTGAATATCAAGCTTTAAATTATCTACTTTTGACTGTAATTCCATTAATTCCTTATTCCACTGTGTTTGTTTATTTTTATACCATCACACTGCTCTTCCATATAGGTATGCTTTCAATGCATCCCATATATATATTTCAGATACATCTTTTGTAAGATTGATATCTAGGAATGTTTGTGTCTCTTTAATATAAAATTCCTTAAAATCTTTGAGATTTGTTATGTAAGATGGTATTCTTGTTACTGATATCCTTCTCTTGAAACATAAGTCTGTCTCAAACGTTATGGTGTTATGGTCCGAAAATGGACATGAAATTGTCTTGACTTTATTTAATTTAGAGGTTAAATCCTTTGTTATGTACACTCTATCTATTCTAGAGTATGTATTATGTCTATGGGAAAAATGTGTAAAGAATAGTGAATCTGGGATAGCATACTCATTTATGTCAACTATATTAAAAGTTTCAACAAACTCAGATAACAACTTTGTTAAAGGTGATCTCTTAGGTGTAGTTTTAGTATTTGTGTCAGTTTCTTTTATAATGCAATTGAAATCTCCAGCTATGATTAAATTGCCTTTGGTATATTGTACAATGTCTT